>NW_024962274.1:5096150-5176098 GCF_019238085.1 Lagopus leucura | reverse complement strand
GGGGGGCCGGCCGGGAGACGGCGCCGGGGGCGGTGCGCCCTGCTGCCCGCCGCGGGCCCCGGGGCGCCGGGGCGCTGAGCAACAGTTGGCCCCGCCGCCGCCGCCGCCCAGCATGAAAGTGTGCCGGCGGAAAGCGCTGGCGCTTTGCCTGGGCTACGCGCTCCTGCTGCTCCTCGCCGCCCTCAACCTGCTGGAGTACAAGTGGCGGCGGGAGCCGCGGCGCTGCGGGGAGCCCCCGGCCGTCCCCCGCCAGCGGCCCCCTCCGCCGCCGGCCGGGAGCAGCGCTCCGCAGAGCGGGCGGAGGCAGCTGGTGTACGTATTCACCACCTGGCGCTCCGGGTCGTCCTTCTTCGGGGAGCTCTTCAACCAGAACCCCGAGGTGTTCTTTCTCTACGAGCCCGTGTGGCACGTCTGGCAGAAGCTGTATCCCGGGGACGCCGTCTCGCTGCAGGGAGCGGCCCGCGACATGCTGAGCTCCCTGTACCGCTGCGACCTCTCCGTGTTCCAGCTGTACAGCACGGCGGGCGCCGGGAAGAACCTGACAACGCTGGGCATCTTCGGGGCGGCCACCAACAAGGTGATCTGCTCGTCCCCCCTGTGCCCGGCCTACCGCAAGGAGGTGGTGGGCATGGTGGACGACCGCGTGTGCAAGAAGTGTCCCCCGCAGCGCCTCAGCCGCTTCCAGGAGGAGTGCCACAAGTACCGCACGCTGGTCATCAAAGGCGTGCGCGTCTTCGACCTGGCCGTCCTCGCCCCGCTGATGCGGGACCCCACCCTGGACCTCAAAGTCATCCACCTGGTGCGGGACCCGCGGGCGGTCGCCAGCTCCCGCATCAAATCCCGACACGGCCTCATCCGGGAGAGCCTGCAGGTGGTGAGGAGCCGCGACCCCCGCATCCACCGCATGCCCTTCCTCGACGCCGGCCACAAGCTGGGCGGGAAGAAGGACGGCGGGGGCGGCTCGGACTACCACGCCCTGGGTGCCATGGAGGTCATCTGTAGCAGCATGGCCAAGACCCTGCAGACTGCCCTGCACCCCCCGGACTGGCTGCGGGGCAACTACATGGCTGTGCGCTACGAGGACCTGGTGATGGAGCCCATCAAGACCCTGCGGCAGGTGTACGGCTTTGTTAACCTGGCGGTCAGCCCGGAGATGGAGAAGTTCACCCTCAACATGACCAGTGGCCCCGGCTATTCCTCCAAACCCTTTGTGGTATCGGCCCGGAATGCCACGCAGGCGCTGAGCGCCTGGAGGACTGCGCTCAGCTTCCAGCAGATCAAGCAGGTGGAGGAGTACTGCCAGCAGCCCATGGCCCTGCTGGGCTACGAGCGGGTTGGCAGCCCCGAGGAGGTGAAGGACCTAAGCAGAACGTTGCTCAGGAAGCCGCGGCTGTGAGCGGGCAGCGCTATGTGGCCGAGCCCCTCTGGGCTGGTGGAAGGGTGGGGGTCAGGAGAGGGTTCTGGGTTCCTCCAAAGACTGCTGAAGGGTAACATGCAGTAGTAATGTGATGATTTCTGGTTGTTTTTTTTTTTTCTTTTTTCTTTCTTTTTTTTTTCTTTCTTTTTTTTTCCTTTTCTTCACTTGCAATGGGTTAGATGTGATTTAAAACAGAAAATAAAGTGGAACTGAAAATGAGTGGAAGCTCCCTTTCCCCTTCTCTAAAATGTCGGGGGAGCCTCCTACCAAAACCTTATTTATGGAGTTCGTGTGGGCTGAAAGGTGATAGCAAAAACTCCGGCACAATTTCTCATCCATTTATGTCTCCCTGGGTGGAGAGGAGATGCCCTTGGGAAGCGATGCTGAAAATCAGGCTTTTGTGTGGAAGTAAGTGTTAAGACATGAGAGTAACAAACAATAAATGATATTCATTTTTATAATTACCTCAATTGTTTGGGAATTACAGCGTTTCTGATGTACAGCTAGAGGGGAGGCTTGCTTGGAATAGCACCGAGGGCTTTTTTAAGGTTATGGGCAGAGGGCTGGAGTGTAACATTGATGTGTCCGAAGATCGGAAGCTGTTCGTGCACAAACAGGGATGGACTCACAGATGCAGTGCGGGTTCTGTAGCTGTGTCAGAGCAGGCTTCTATTTAACAACTGTCTTTTGTTGTTGTATTTAAAAAGTCTTCAAGTGCCACTGTATTAGCGTCCTAAGAGTTCTGAAGTGTTTGCCACCAGAGCAGTATTTATTTTTGTCTTGATATGTATGCCTGGGAGTCACCGTCAAACCGAAGTGTGACAAAACTGCAGGATTTAAAAAGACATTTATCATACTGGAAACATTAGCATGTGTGAAAACAATTAAAATTATATATAGTATATAGTGCTAACAATGCAGTGAGATATTTAAGATATTTCTTGACGTTCATTGGTAACAGGCGTATCAGGGAAGCGTAGAAAAATGCATAAAATGTTGTATTTTCCCCCTTGTTTGAGTGTCTGAGGGTGTGTTTCTGTTCTGAGGAGGGAGACTGTGTGCAGCTGTGTGTTCATGGCTGTAATGGAGCTGTGCAGAGCCACCCGAGTGCGTGCATCCTGAGCGCTGCGAGGTGCTCGCTTGTGTGAGTTGTCATTGCTCCACGATGGAGCCAGATGGTGGTCTGGCTCTGTCTGGGAGCTCTGCTGAGAGAGACTGTCCTGTTGTTAAACCTGATGAAAAATATGGGGTTTTGCTACTACTTTTATAATTTCCTGAAAAAGTCCTGGTTTAATAAAGATCATGTGATGGTTGCACATGGAAAGTGTGGTCACCTCGAGTACGTTTTATCTTGGTGGTGGGTCTCTGATTCTCTTTGAAGGCTCATTTTGGAACTTGAGTTTTTAAACAAAAGTGGTTTTGCCAGACTATTCTCATAGGAGCCCGTAGGCTTTTCTACAGGAAGTGTTTCACATTGTCTGTGTGTTGTGCTTTCTGTGAATGTGAGTATGGGTAGAGAAAGCAAAATGGATTTGTGAAAATTAATTTATACAGATAGGATGCAATAAGTGTGTGTGTGTGCAATTGTTACTGATGTGTAAAGTGTCTGTTTCCTGTATTTGACTTTAAGTTAAACAGATGATAACTGGCTGCTGTGCTATTTGAATTCTTGGTGAAATTTTGGTATTAGATCTTAAACTTGCTTTGAAGAGGAAATACATATCTAATAAACTAGTAAGAAGATCATAGCATAAGGTTGCCCATACCCTTGCTGAAAGACCAATTCACATGCTCATTCCCTTAGTTCATCACTGTCAGCCTAAACGCATTAATGGTACGGGTCACTGGGAAATGTTATAATTGGCCTGTTAGGATATATTCCCAAATTCCAGATGGAAGAGTTAAAAATGGAAGGGACAGTTAACTTGGTATTTGAAATACAGGCTAAGGTGCAGTGTCCTGTGGAATGTGGTGCTTTGTGTTACTACTGTATGTGTTCTGCTTCGATCCTGAGTGGATCTCAGACTGACTGGGTTTGGGCTGTAGCCTGCTTTTTTCTCCCAGTCGGAGTGCCCTGAGACAGTGCTTGAAAATCCCATCTGCTAATAGAGCACGTCACTTCTTTTTGTCTGTCTGCTGCTGCATGAACTGCCCATGCTTTCCGTGGCAGCGGCCACACGGCGCTTGCAGCTCTGTTGCCAGCAGTGCCCAGGGAGGCTGCAGTGCCTCTGCAGAGCTGTGTGCTCCCGCAGGGACAGGGAGCCCAGCTCCTGCTGGGGTGGGTGCTGCGTCTGTGGCATTGGATCTGCTGTCTGGAGTGTGAAGCTTTGATGCAGTTCCTAAATGGGGCTTTCACACAGCAGCACCGTCAGCATAAGCTCTTTTAATTTGGGTTCGTGTGTGTGTGCAGAATTCCTTGCTCTCCCCTGCAAAAGTTTTGTGGTTGAGTGATCAGGAATTGAGTTTTGGGAGTCTGAAATAGATAATCCTGATTAACTTAGCTTTTAGAAGTCTCTTTTTTATATTAAAAAGTGCTTCCTGTCATTCTGAGAGAGCGCTGGCTGTGTTTCTCACACTGTATTAGAAGCATCTGCTTCACTTCGATATGAGCGGTGTGTCAGTAGAGTTATGCCATCTGAATCTGGTCCATAATTTGAGCTCCACCTACTACACTGCAGCAGGGAATTACCCAGCACGCATTCCAACTGCACCTGGGCATGTTTTCATGGATGGATGTAGTAATGCAAAGCTTCTTTTGCTGAAATGAAGGATTGCAGTTTTTTTGTTTAGGCAAAGCTTCAGAAGAATTGAGTGGGACTCTGCCTTTGTACAGTGCTGCTGGGCTGAGCCCTGCCCTGTATGCTGCTCTATTGAATAAGTATTAACAACTGGCAGTTAAAAGAGGCCATTTTTAGTGCTTTTGTATATTCAGAAAAGAGGATTAGAGGAATTAAGACAACAACAACAACAAAAAAACGTTTTGAATTAAGAAAATGATAGAGGAAAAATAGACTATGAGAAAGATTATGGACGTGGTTCCAAAGATCTCTGCCTGTTGTTGGGAAGACATCTAGCAGAGGTTAAAGTACTTAAATAACACTCAACTCTTATGCTTAAAAATAATGCCTGTGCTTGCTTTTGGTTGATTTAATTACAGCATGCTTCTTAAGCTGGAGATAGTGCTTGTATTAGTGAAGAATCAATAACATAAATGAGATGCTGAGTGCACTAAGTTGCACTGCATTGAGATGGAGACCATTTTTAGGACTTGGCATGTTATTTTGATAGAACAAAAAGGTCAGTACTTGACTATGTGCTGTTTTCTGCTTCTGACAAATACAGAAAATTGTAGAAGCATTTTTAATGGTCATGATTGCTACATGCACAAAAGCACGGGAAAACCCTCTGTCCTCCAAACACTGAATCAATTTAAAACACAAGATGTGCAAAGTGTGCAAGTTGCAACTTACTAAACATTGATAAAGAAAAGACGGTTGCATGAGGTATCTTTGGGTCTTTCTAACAAAAGGAGGAAGTACTTGTTCTGACCACTTTGTACTTTGTCAGGTGTTTGACTTCACACTGTGACTGGGAAGAGGAATGGAACTGACTTAATTTAAAACCACAAACCTTGTTTTTCAGTTACGAATTGAGCTTGGGTCTCCAGAGATGAACCACTGCTGGCTGTAATCAATTCTGAAACAAGTATTTTTCATCCCTTAGGCTATGAGAAGAAGTCTGGTTTAATTCTTATTTCTCCCTTCAATTTTTAATTTATGTAGTGTGTTTTTAAGTGTCTTTGAAAGCAAAAGGGGGTTTCACATGAGCTTCTGCATTCTGCAAGGGGTGATCTTAGAGACAGTGCTTCAGTTTTACTCCTGTGCTTCCCTCAGAATGCAGACATGAGTCTCTTTGAGCCAATGAAAACCAATTGTGTTTTGTGGGGCTGCTTAACGTACAGATAGAACACTGGGCAAACGCTGCCTGCTCTCATCAGATGGATCACAATTGTTCTCACTCCAGTGCCATTTCAATCAAAGGTGTTATACCAGGAGAAATATTACTCTGCTGGAATCATGTGTGTGAATAGAGCAAGCAGATTTAATGTGAAAGCTATAAGAAATCGTGAGACTGCCTGCTCTTGTTGTGTCTGTCTCTGATAGTGCTCTGGTAATTGCCCTGACGGTCATTGGACGTGGTTCGCATTTTGTATCAGAGTTCCTAAGAAAGATCTACTGAAAATGTGGGCATGTATTATAAAATCAAAAATACATGTGGTATTTCAGCAATATTCACTATAGTACAAACACGTACAGGGAAATAGATGTTTTACCTTCTGTCTTCATGTTCACTGGTATCAAATGAGTTATTAACGTGTTCCAATAGGAGCTACTGGCTGTCAGGATTTCCATGATTCTTCACATAAATTATCAGCTCTGCAAAGAAAATGCATAGAGCCTATAGAATACAGACTAGTAACTTTGCAAGTTGGAAAGCTTCCATGTGTTTATTTTTTGGAGAGGTGGTTGCAGCTCTTCACATCTGTGCATCAAGAGATCAGGAAAGGATCACAAGAATATATCTGTATAACTGAGTGTTTAACATGTGGATCAATGCAAAAATATTGTCAATGTGAAATATTAAGGTGCTCTGTCTTCCCTTGATGCACGAAGGGCCAGCATCCACAATACCACAAAAGGTATGAAAATAGTTTATAAATGGGAGAACTAGGACTGTAGACTCATCTACTTACGCAATGAAACACAAAACATGTAAAATGCATATAAAGATTTATGTAGCACAAGGAGGAACCTCCCCAATCCACTGATGCAAGTGAGATTTTGGCACCCGCTTCACTGTCTACCGTAAGAATATTCTTATTATAAATGAGGTGGTGGGAAGGGAATTGAGGTTGAGCAGTAGATTACCATCTCTTTGTTCCTATCATAAAAGTTGGTAAGTAGCCAGGACAGCCTGCAGATACCACAGGCTGAATATAATAGCATTATTCTGAGGAGTTTTGAATGAAAATGGGTCTTTCCTGCTTGAAAAAAGGATAAAGATCTTATTGGAGGAACTCTCCAAATGAGAAATTATTAATAAAGCACTCTGAGTAAGGCAGGCTGGTAGCTGTGCTGAGCAAACTTTTTCTAATGACATTAGTGGGAGCTGAAGTTGCTAACTGGAACCTTATAGCTGCCATTGTAAGGGCTCTAAAGATATTAGTAAGCTTTGAGTAGGACATTCAAAGATGCCTTCACATCATGTTCATTGGAATGCTGGTATCCTGCAGGAGTTGGTGGAAGCTGTATTTCAGGGTGCTTCCAAAAATGATGGAAATGCACATTGGAAGAGGACTCAGAATGTTTCAGGTCCAAACTTCGGCTTAGATCAGGGTCAAACCAGGTTACTCCAAGCTTTATCCTTGTGAGTCTTGGAAGACTGCATGGTCCCTGAGCAATCTATTGCTGTCCTGATGGTGTACCACGATGCTTTGGCACAACTGTCCCCCGATCGCTAATTATGTTACATAAACTTCTTGTTGGCTGCTGCTCAGCTGTTTCAAAGGGCCAGCAGCAAAATGGTTAGCAAGTCTGTGGAAAAATTCACAATTAGAACACTGAAACCAGCAATGTCCCTTGTTTTACCCATGAGCAATAAGGAGGAGAGCAGAGGCAAATAAATTCATTTGGAAGAAAGGAAAGGAATGCAAAGCAGAGCCTACCAGAAGTTGTTTTTTTCTCTAAGAAGGAAGAGACACTGTTAAGGAAAATGGAAAGAAGCAAGTGATACAATGAAACAAGGTCAGACAAGGATGAACAAAGGCATTTGCATGCTGAAAGCAGAGAGGATAAAACATAGAGTATATAAGATGAAGTGTGCTGATGCTGTGTGCTGTAACCATTTGTTATTAATCACTGTGCATGGAATGAGTTCCTCACTTCCAATGCTGACAGTTTTAGATTTCCCGATTTATATTAAGATGAATTTCAAATGGGAATAGTTTTCATAATTATTTGAATACTTTTGGTTTCCTAATTTGTTTTGGGTTTAGATAGAAATAGAATTGTTGACCTTTTGTCTAAATGTTTATTCAGACTTCAATGCATGAATTCTTAGGAAGCGCCCATGTCTGCTAAATTCTTGTCACCTTCCTATTTTCCATCTGTCAGATGGTTGCTTCTCCCACCAGCCAGGATTATCAGTAATAATCTGTTTCAAGCCATGTGTGTCTCATAACATTTTTATCACAGTAATTGTAAAATGGAAAAGGGACGTAGTTAGAGTTCATATAACTTCCAGAGTCATTTTCAGTATTTGATTGTTAGCCACTGGTGTTTCTATGGATGCTTGCTGTACTGCTCTGATATTGAAACCTTTAAGTCTCACGTTATCTGATCCATTGACTAAAACTGGACACAGTCAGCGAGCGGGTGTTCTTAAACTACTAACTTTGTGTGTTGGTGACTGACTCCTCAGGACACTCCTTATATCTGCTAGTCCTCTTCTCCTCATAAAATACAATACATACGACTCCATCGGTGCTGTCTTGGGGTGACTGGACACATGCGATGTCTTTCACCCATGGAGCTCTGACTGCCAGAGCAGAGCTGGGCCTTGAAGGATGCTGATCTCTGTGGTGTGATGTGCTTTTCACCTGCTCTGCTGGCTATAGCTCCAGTTTAGAGCAGCAGTGCTGGCAGTGATAAAGGGTATTCGTTACAAAAAGATTTTGCTACAGCAGTAATCTAGAAGTGGTGGGAAAGAGTTACGTGTGTTCCTTGGTTTCACTGTAGGAACGAGGAAGACACAGCCAGTGCTGACCTTAACACTTTTATTTTGTAGGAGTTTAACATCTAGTTCTTAATCCCACATTCTCTCATGCTCAGAAGAGGTGAAAATACTCAGCATAAATGTTTAATGCTGTGGCCACTGTCCAGAGGAGATCTGCTACATTGCTTTAATCCAGGAAACTTCCTGATAGGGCCCATCTCGCACACTCTTCAACCTCAGATGCTTTAATAAATAAATGTTTTATCCAGTATTGTGCCAGAGAAGTAACCTCAACCTTTGGATGCAGTTCCACAGAAGCACTAGTTAGGAACCAAGTGCAAGTGGAGAAGGACCACCTGAAGAAATTGAGGAGACCTGGGGTTTAATGCTTTTGCCTTATGAACAGGTAACAGTCTTTTGGGAAAATGGGACAAAACCAGAAGTCTTCCCTTCCCCCGCCTTTTATTTGTGTCCATGTGTGTCTGTGTCCTGCTGGGTGCAGGGGCTGGCCCAGCTGCACTCATTTCAGGGCTGCCCTACACCATTAGCCTGATGGGTGGCAGCTGGCTGAGTACCAGGCCCAGCAGGGGAGGGGGTAGCAGTCTTCCTCAGGGACGCCTCTGGAGAGGGAAAGTGTTGGGTGGTGCTTCTCTTGACTGGAGTGAAATTGTTTTTTAGGGTGATCAGGATTTGGCCCCTTTAAGAAGAAAGGGTTGGGGGTATTTGTTGCAGCCTCTGGACTGCTGGAAATTGGCGGGAAGGTGACTAAGAGCTGCCCTGAGGTCTGGTGCAATGGGTTTCTGTGCCTTACCAGAGGAATGGAGGTGGCGAGGCTGCTGTGCCCAGGTGTGTTGTAGAAGGCATGGTAAACCTTCAAAGTGCATTGGCTGGGACACAGCTGTTTCTTGAGTGCAGAGAAACAAGAAATGAGGAGCAAGGTGGATGTACAGAACCCTGCACTTCCCAGGAGAAGCTCATGTGGATGCCTTGTTGTGATGGAGGTAAGCTGGGGTGACTGTGCTGTGGCAGTGGGGTGGGTGAGGATGGCTGTGCTATGGGGTGCTAATCTGGTGAGGTCTGTGGGTGAAGGTGGAGTGTGTCTGGGAGTGCAGCCTAACCTGGACTGAGGAGAGGAGTGCCAGGGGCTGCGAGGGTGCTGTTTTGCGCTGGTAACTGAGGGGCTGAAGCCTGAAGAAAGCGAGACTGTGGATATGTTAATGTGAGGTAATGTGGCATAAAAACTTGCTGTAGTTGAGTGAGTTCTGAAAGGGATGGAGACTTATGATAAGAGCTCTGCTTGCTGGGAGCTGGGGCCCTTTGGAACAGCGATGTCTGAGGGCTGTGGGCTGCAGGCCCCATGAAATGGCAGGAAGGTGCTGCTGGCCTGAGAAGCTGGGGTGCAGGACTGGGGCTCTGGGCATGCATCTTTGAGCTCCTGTTTGCACCATGATCCACCAGCACGCTGCTGCTGGTTGTGTGGCACTGCCATGTCCTGCTTGGTACTATACACACACACACACACGCGTCCTTCTGCTTATCTTCATCTCTTCAGGGATGTGCTGCAACTGAAGTAATTGTCCTACAGGTAAGGAGAGCCTTTGGAATCAATCGTTCCTCACGCAAACATGTACTGACTGAAGAAAGAAAAACATACATGCATTTCCTTGCTGTTGTGAGTCCTATTGAGACTGGCTGTGAAGCTGTTTAGAGGAAAGGCAGTCCTGCCCCAGGTAAATTACTAAAAGTCTGCCTTTCCCCTTGCTCTGCTAGCTGAGATGGCTGCTGTGACATTGCTGTCTTCTTGTGCAGGTGAGATCTCATCTCCTCACTTGTCATGCAGCCTCTGTAGGTGATCAGACTCCTTGCTGCTTAATTAGTTCTCCTGTAATTAATAATTTGAGGTAAAAGCCTTGCTGTGAGTTGTAACCCGCCACTTATCTTTGTCACTTTCACAGAAATAAAGACTATTTTGAAGTTTAATTCTTCCCAGTTGCCAGTTTTTATATTATGACAGAGCTTGTGTACTTCAACAGCTTACTTAAACGTATCAAGAAACTGATGGACTTTTTCCTTACTGCAGGCTTCAGGCTTTGGTACTGTGCCTAATAATGGCCCATTTTGTTTTACCGGTGTTTACATGGGAGGCGCTGAGAATGTGCGGGGGGGCTCAGCTGATAGTTTACTGACTGCCCTGACCACTGTGAATGTGTGTCCTGATTATTTTTTACTCTTTGTTGAAACAATGAATTGGGCACAAATCAGTCTTGCACTGGATCCTTGGATGATCTTGGTTTTTGTGTATGGATAGTATGTAACAGCTTTCTAGGTAGCTGTTGAATTTCACCCTGTGGAAATGTGAAATAAGGAAAAATGAGAAAGCTAAACATAACTTCAGAGAAAGAGGAGCTAGCTGTGCAGGCAGATGATGCATTTAAAATGGTTTGTGTTTAAAAACTCTCAAAATGGCTCAGTTAATCGTATTAAAGAACAGAAGTGCTGTCTCAAGTGTTCCCAGCAATTCTTCTGCATGAGGTTACTGAAGCTAAATCAAGAAGCCCAGTATTATTTCTTTCCTACCTCATATGTAAAATGCTCAGAGGAGAGGGAAGGGCTCCCCAGTGCTGTCTTTAGAGGCTGTTAGTGCCTGGAGTTAAGTGTCAGTATCAATACTTTGCTTTCCATTTAAATAGGCAGGGAGAGGGGAGTATCCCATGATAACCAAATGATATATAGTGGCTGACCATGAGCACGTGCAGTAGCAACCTGCAACACCAGCCTGTGTTGGGTGCTCTGAGAGCCAGTGAACAAGTGGGGCAGTGAGGAGATGATAATGTGCCTGAGAGAACAGACCATATTATTGTCTAAAAAGTTAGTTTCAGAGCTGATCGTTCTCACTTAAATATTAAATATGTCATTATACAAAGCTGTTACTCTTTCTAACTCAACTCTCTAGTACTTCAGGGAAAGCAACATCTTGTTTGCATCCACTGAATTGTAATGTGACAAAAAGTGCAGTGCACTGGCAGCCTTATGGATGTACGGAACGTGGGCAGGTGTTGAAGTATGAGAGATTGCTCAGTGGCTGGAGAAGCACGAGATAATCATGCACATGGGGCTCTTTAGCCCATTGATTTAACTTACTATTAATTTGAGAACTATAATAAGTAAAAAATATTATTGCCTTAAAGCTAGAATACAGTCTTAACTCATAGACACATAATTCTCACATAAACTCCTATTGAGTAAAAGAGAGAAACTGTATCTAAGGAAATTTAGATAGGAAAGGGAGTATTTCCTATGTTGATATAAATCATCATGGAGTGGAGGGTGCATTAGGAGGCCACACACAAGATGTGGTGTTGGAGGAACAGACATTAAGATTACTTCCATTTGTGTGTGTAAGAGTAAGATCCTATTGGGCAGCCAAATAAAAATAAATTTCTGAAGGTGAGGGCTGGGAATTGAGGTGTGGACACAGCTCACTTTGGGTTTGTAATGGAGGCTAGATGAAGAGCTGGCAAATATTCTCTTTGCATAGATTTCTCATCTTATTCTTTTAATGAAGCATTTTGCATAATAACTCTTCCTCTTTTTTGTTAAACTGAGAAGTCTGTAATGCTCCCACTCCCTGAAGTGGGGTTGAAATCTCCAATAATTGCTTTCAGATGTTGTAGTAGAGATGCTGAGTCGTGGCTGGAAATGCTGACTGAGCACCTGGTGGGAGGGCAGGGCCAACCCTGGGGTGCTCAGGTGCATGCAATGTACCTGAGTGACTGGAAGGGGTGGAGCCAGGATTCACCCAGACCTCTTTTAAGGGTTCACAGTGGAGGTGAAGGTATCTTGCTGGAGATCCCTGTGTACTTAAGGCCTTCTAAAGGTAAGCAGAGTCTTTCCTTTGTTTCTGGTATCCATAGCTGCTACGTTTGCTACATTATTCTCAATATTGCTGCAGCCTTGGACTTTGCTACTATGCTGTCGTTGCTGTGCTTTTCATAGCTTTACAGCATTGCACGTATATGTAACCTTAACTTTTTCCTGGATGTTTGGCTTTCTTCAAAGTGTTGCTGTCCATGCCCCTTTGAACTGTGCCTTACTCTAGTATAGAGCCATTTATGCCTTGGTACTTGCTGCATCCTAGAAGCATCTCCAGCATGTGGTTGTTTCAAAACATCTCCCACCTTGTAGAGCTGTGCAGTCATCTGTGCCCATGCAGTGGGGATAGTGTTTGCAAGTGAGCAGCTTTTGGGGGCAGTGAAACACTTTTTAATCCTACCAGGGATGTAACGTGATCTAGCCTGCTTTACAAGGAACTAAGGGGGAATTTTGCTGTGTGTTTCCAGCAGTACTTTTGTTACTTTTTTTTCCTCTGTGGAAGCAGTAAGTTTCCTGAATGCTACTGTTATTTCTGGGGCAGTGTAAGGATTCATGTTGCTTATCTGGCACTCTTACTTTCTTATCTGCTGCTTCATCATGATTTCACTGCAGTGATATCTCTTGTCAGAAAGTCAATACAGTGAAGTTGGAAAGAGCTGCAACTGCTTAGGGAGTGGATGCATCCAGCTAAAGAGTTGATTTATCAGGTTCACTTGCAATATTTGTTTCAGTAATGGATTACTGTCTGTGATCCAGTTAAGTAATAACCTCAGTGTTTTCCTAAGGAGTAGCTCAGTCTGGCTGCTATCAGGTAGTTGGTGCTAGAAATATCTCTTTGGACAAGAGGAAATGTTTATGCCAGAATCTCCTAGGCAGAATGAGCAAACCAGGCTGTGAAGAGGGGAGATGCAGCTCGCACCTTGTTCCCTCTCTACAGCGTTGGCTGTCCATATGACTGACATGTGGGTAGGGGTAGAACTTTTTTTTGGTATTGAAATATGCTTGCTGTCTTTTTTTCTTGCTGTTAAAACCCTGAAAAGAGCCTTTAATATGCAGATTGACTGAGAGAAATGGTTAAAGATACTTCCGTTATTGCTCTGAATCAGGATTCAGATTTGATTGTGTATTTTATTCTTAAATATATTCATCACAAAATGCCTCACATTTCAGAATGCAAAATGAGAGGCAAGGCTTCAGCTGTAATGGGCCATGCACTGACTCATTAGACAATGCATTTGATTTTACTGAGTGCCTCTATTTCAGTGGGATGTTCAGTTCTGATGGGGAGTAGAAATGTTCAGTGGATGATATAGCAAAATCAGCTGGTTATTTGATGGGGCTGAAAAATGAATGGCCCTATCAGTTCATTGAAGGGTGAATATTTCTGGATGTTTATCAGATTTGTACTAATGCCAAATCCAAGTATATCTATCCAGGACTATGTGAAACCCGCTCCTACTGCGTGCGTGTTGCCCATCACAAAAAAGGTGCTTCTGTGATGCACCTTTGATTGTACAATACCATTATTTTCTACATCAAATGACTACAACTAAGTAAATTTTAACTGGGATTCCTGCTCTCCACTGAGCAATGGATGTTCCTCACTGTGCCTGAAGGGGCTGCCCAGGGAGGACTCAGTGGAGGAGAAGAAAAGCACTGTGTGAGCTTCTGGTGCCAGCTGCCTAATCAGCATCTTCAACTCAATCCTGTCTGAGGCTGAGATCCCCTTGGCAAGCAAAAGATGAATTTCCTCTGAAAAGCATTTTTTTTTTTCTTTGAGCTTTCAGAAAACTCTCAATGTGCTCATTTAGGACTTCAGATGCAATATCTGTTTCTAGTACAGAAGTGATGATCAAAGGTATTAGTGGGCTGTAATTGACAATAATAATAAAATCTAATTTAAGAATCTCAAAATTAGCAAAAGCTGTGATATCAAGGATCAGTTTTTCACAGGCACTGCCCCAAATGTGCAGCTTCTAAGCAGGGTGTTTATGAAGTTAATATTCTAGAATAATGAGTGTTTAAGAGGATAGATACTATTGCCTTGATAGGTTTCCTTTACTCTTAAAACAGTGTAACTTGATTCTGGTAATGTGCAGATCTTTACATCAAGTGTTTTCCTATGAATAATGAAATTGGAATCTTGTGTTATCACTTCTGTTCTTAGAGAAGCACTGATTTGTGGATTCTTTGCCTTGGAAATTTCTAGCATGAGCAGTTTCCAGAAAGGATTAGCATTTCTTTCAAGCTGATTTGTTAGTAGGGTTCAAGGCAGCCACACGATGTGCTCTACACCCTCCCAGCATTATAAATAACCAAGATCATTGGGAGTGGTATGGAAGGAAAAAAAAATGATTATGGAATACAACTGTGGAATAAAGCTGTTTCTGGCTGACAGAGAGGTACCGACCATCTATGGCAGCCTAATGAACAGTGCGAAACCAAATTTCTGTGAATTCAAATAGTCTTGAATGCATCTTGAGCACCAGACACAGGAGCACAATCTTCTAAGAATCAACAGCCATCTGCTCAGTTCAGGCTCTTTATTTGTGTGGCGTGCTGCCCTGATTGAAAGCGTTCCATGATGGAGTTGACGAGTTGCAAAGTTGAGTATGTAGATCAACTTCAGGAGAGGGAAGCCCAGTGTAGTGCCATGACAGAACTCTTCAGACAACCCTGTGTGCATAATGTACCTCATCACTATGAGGGACATCTGCTGTGTTTCTGGATGCTGAACCAGCAATGTGGTTGTCTGTCCACCTCTCCTAGTCTTCTGTGATTATAACTCCCATTATAATCACTCATTGGTATCAGTGAAAGAGTGTAATAAACTTGTATAATTTGTTTTCTACTTATCATCAAGATCTCACAGTTGTAAATAGCATGAACTAGACTATATCAGTAATCTACTTAATGTGCACTAAATCAAATCTAGCATATGTTCCAGAACTGGGCTCCAGTTCAAATCCAAATGCATTATATAGGTCTGTGGTATTTCAGTACTTGCGTTATAATAAATTCTGATTTTCTTTTTCTGGTACTAAGGCTAAAAGTTCTTATTTTTAGTCCCTAACTATTTTTTTTTAATTCTACTTATCTGCTTTGAAACTTGATTCTGCAGCTCTTTGTGTAATACTTTTTTGAGCAAAGTAGCTTGAACTTCAGCAAACTTTTTCTTTCATTTGTAAAGCCTAAAGACACATGGCTTTTTATACGGTGTTGAGGTTTTCCAATATAAAAGCCTGTACATGCTTTGCAACTACCTTTTACTGTATTTGTATTCGTATGATGTATATTTGTAGGTGAAGAGCAATGTGAATAACTACTCTTTAAGTAATAAGTGTGATTTCCAAAGCATTTGAAAATACCAAGCTATCTCAGCGGGGCAACATCAGTCTTTTCGAGAAGCTTAACTGCTGAGGCTTCCTTTACTAGAAAGGTTATTTTGAATGACAGCATCTGAATAAACCTGTTCTAATGTACTGAATATGAAAACACTTCAGGTGAGGAATTAATTGAGGATACTGGACTTGCAATGAGTGGACTATACTTGGTAAGGTATCTAGTGTTAATATCTGATTTCTTTGTAATAGGCTCATGAGAGGGTTAATATCTGTTCAAAATAAATAATTCTATTCTTTTGAAACACTGTTAAACCTGAAGGGGACACAAAAGAATTGCTGGGTTGAACTCATCTCTTGAGAAGGCCTAGGTATTTCTAGCTATTGAAATAATCTTGTCATTTGTATTGAAAAAGAGAAATATATATATACACATATGTAGGAGTTAAGCTAGGCTTGTAATACTGAATTTTACTCACAAAGCTATTGAGTAATAACTGCACACCTGACTTGATTTCTTGCAAGTGCCCATTACAGTAATTCATCCAGCAGGAGTGACATGACATGTATGGATTTGTTTCCCATATAGCTTATTAAATACAGTTTAATCTACATGTACGTGGTTAGCTGATGTCATAGGGATGTAATTTCAAAAATGGGGTTTAAAGTCAGCAAATACAGGCCTTTTGGCCTTGGACAATTCTAAATTGAAGAGGTAAAACAACTTAGTTCTCAGAATGGAAATGCAGATTGAGTATGGGGTTAGAGTACCACTGGAACAGATTGCCTTATCAGTGCCTATTATGACTCATCTAGAGACATGATGCTCACTGCTTTCCTACAACAAATAACTTACTTGCAGTCTCCTGTGGAATAATCCTTCAGCTCTTGCATGATGGACATTATGGAAAGTTCATTCTCATTGTTCAGAGCTGAGTGTAGACTAAGAATCAGGGCTTACATTTTGGGTTCTGTGTCTGGAAGCTAGAAGGACTTGTTGAGCTTTGTGACTTGGCACTTTTGGATGATGCTTTGCTGTCTAATGACTTTTTCCACTATACTGTTGCTGACATCTGTGGAAAACTTATCCATGCCTAATGGAAAAGATAAGATTCAGAATAAGTAATAGAAACAGAAGACTAACAATAATGACAGCAATCAGGTAAGAACAGTCCCATCTGAGAGCATATTTGGAATTGATTTAGTGTTGATTTAGTAAGTAGAGATCATTCTAGATCTAGCTCAAAGCAAGAAGTTAATAGCCATTGAAGGCATATTCACTCTGTTCAGAGGGAAAGGTTCTCTCCATTTGCTAAAGGGGAGAAAATACATTTGAATTCCAGATGGTGATTATGCAAATGATCTTTTAATTGGTAAGCAAGATTACTTCTCTTTGCCTATATTTATGTTCACTGTTTGGATTTTTGCTTTTGCAAGCAGGCTGATACTCAACAGTGGGCATATGTGCTTTTTTTCCCATTAGTACTAGATTAGTAATTTTAGCTGAAGTTTTGAGTACTGAGCATTGGTTTCCAGTACATAATTTCAGTTGATCTAATTGGGGTTGGAAACTGTCTCTGGCCAATTTTCTTATAGCTTAACTAGATCCCTGGAATGATCCCCATTATTGATGTCCATCCTATTTGTGAGCTGTCTGCGATCTGCTCTCTTGCAGCCATGAATCAGTGCTTTAGTTACTTCCTCTGGAGTTCTTAAGAAGGATACTGTGGACCTTCAGGATCTTCACTGCTTGGTCTTAGGGGGTTAGTCTGTAGGAAGAGTGGCTGGCTTATAAGAGAACTTGATAGAAACAGGGAGGGAGGGAGAAGTACATTTTACTTTTTGGCTACTGGCTTATTGGAAGAAGCCTGACATATATTAGAGAAAAAGAGTGAAACAAATAAATTACTGCAATGCAGAGACCAGGAATGGTGTTTCTCAGGAGAACAGAGGTGTTCTGGGTTATGCAGAAATATATAAGATATGGGAGGAATAGAACTGCACTACAGCAAGCTTGGTCATCTTCAAAGCTGCAGTTCACATCCTCTACAGTAACCCTACATTTCACACAGCTCCAGCTTCTCTTCCTTTTCCCTGCTTGTGCCTGTCTGCATTGTATGTGAAGATGTGACACTTCTCTGTAGTGGGAGGGAAGGGCTGAGCAAGACAGTCCCTGGCAGGCTGGATGGGGACGTGCCTTGCTACCCCTTGAAAGTGGTAGGGCTAAGCTGTATATCAACTCCTGCTTCTCTTGAAAGCCAGGTCAGGTGTGCAAACTGGGCAGATGCTTTGTTTATTCCCAAGGATACTGAACAGTATGGCAGTCTGTAGATAGCCAAGCTGCTGGAGCACCTATGGGGAGAGCAGGAAATGTAGGTCAATTCCTTTCTTAGTAGAATTTTTTTTCTAGCAATCAGTCTAAAGTGGGTTTTAAAGAGGTACTGTCTTGACTTCCAGTATCTCAAATTACTGCTTAAAACTGGGACAGGACATTTGAAAAAAAAAAAAAAAAAAAGTATAGCACAGGGGGAGGGGAAGTAAAAAACAAACAAACAAACAAAAAAAAAAACTTTGCTTCATAGCCTACTAATTAGAGCACCAAGTTTGTCCCTTGCTTTAAGGACTGTGTTTGGCAGCAGTTAAAATGTGTTCATAATCCCAGGAGTGAAGCAGCGACATCTTCTGAGTTGCTTTTCCCATGGGAGTTCTTGCCCCAGCATTGCTTTGAGTTTGCCAGTGCTCTGCAGCTTGGAAGTAGTTAATGGGATGTGGGGAAGCTGACAGGATAGGCTAAGAAGTAAAGGTTTTTTTTTTTCCTGTTAATAATTGAAATTTGGAAGCCATCTGCAACTGGGCTTCAGACTGAGCCTAAGGCAAGAACAATTAATTAGAGTGCTTGGGTACTTGTGGGTGTGTTTTCTGTTTTAGTATTTAATTCTGGGATTTGTGGGCACAATTGCATAGGTAGACATCTAGATGCAACTGAAACTAATGATGTGCACAGCTCTGCAGAGTGTCATAAATATCTCATTAAAAGTACACCCCCAAACAGAATATTTAATATTTGACCAGCAAATAACGTGCAGTGGTAATCTACTTACTCTGTGAAGGCAATAACTTTGTAATTGAAAACAGCTGAGAAAAGGCTTTACAGATGTGATATTTGGAAATATCTTAAGTTGTCCTTTAACTCAGAAATTAGTGGGATTTCAGTCTTTTTGGGCTTTGACCTTTTGAGTTACTTTTTTGTTTGTTCAGGTTTTAAAAATAATGTTAAAAATCAAATGTGAAAGTTCATCTCTGTTCACAGGCACACCTAAGAGGAATAACGGCTGTTATCCAGAATCATTTTGCATGTGTCTACATAGTACACTGCTTAATGAGGTGGGTCTCAGAAACAGCATAACTGCATTAACATTGTGCTTCACCTCTGCAAACATACCCTCCTCCTCAGCAGAGCTAATTAGCCTAAATAGGAGGCTGCAATGATGTGTTTATACTGTTTCCAGGTCTGAAGAGGTCTGGCTATACTTTGTAATACAAACTCGGCCATCTTTTCCTCGACTCTCTTCCTTGTTTAGTAAATTTTGTTGTCTGCAGATCTGTGTACTTGTTACCAACATGTTCCTTTTATTCTTCAGTTGACAATTTTTAATACATGCTGGAGAGGATATTTATGGGTAGTGCCAGTAGGAACAATGTGGTTTTGAAGGTCTCTATATTAATGCTCCATGTATTAATGCTTGTAATAGATGTAATTTCTCAGCCTTGCTTCTATACCTCAAAAGTTCCTATACTATTAAAATAGCTGTACAAAAGCTTAGTTTTGCACAGATATTCTTTTCTGGTAGGATCATAAGGTGCTGCAGTTTATGTGGTGGTTTCTTTCTCTTTTTTGTCTAGTGAAGACGCTGAGATGATATTGTATTTGAGCCTTATCTATCCACTTTCCCCTGAAGAATTTTTTCCATTCTTACAGAAAAGAAAATCATGCAACTATTTTATGAACAGGATGAGATCTTTCCCTATGGTAGAATAGTAAATTACGTAGAATAATGAACAAATCCTATGTACGATGTTTATCCGTATTACTTGCTATTTATTTTGTTCTTCCCAGGCTGTCTGTAACTAGAAATATTCACTCGAAGAATCTTCTTTGTCTTTTCCTACACTGAGCACTGCTGTTTACCCAGGCTTTGTATTTTAAGGACACAACTAATGAGTCTTGTTAAGACAGGCCTGTTATTGTTGGGTTTTTGTGGAATCTTGTCTTGTTTGTGAATCCATTTCTGTATCTGTAGTCTGTTTTCCTTGGTTTCTTTCTCTTCATATCCAGATCCTGTAATGCAGCTCAGCTGCAGCTGCCACATCTGTTCTCTGAATAAAATAGCCTGAAAGGGAGAGTTTTGCTTTGGGGTGTATTGTGAACAGCACTGCTCTTGTCTTGTTAAATAAACCAAGCAAAAGGCACAAAACAAGGAGGCTATCACAGGACTCTGCTGGCACAGCACGTGCAAGAGCAGTTAGTGGGGTGGTTTCTTGAGTACGTTGCCAAGTGTGAGGAGAGACCGTGAGGGCTTTTTCAGCTTATCTCAGGCTTGTGTTTATTAAGTGTCTACAGTCTGTGGCTGTTGGCTGGCATATTTCAAGCAAGATGTTGATGACTGTGGGTACTGACTCTAGCAAGAGTCTTTATAATCTTTACAGTTGATGTCATTAATGTTGAATAAATCACATGGCAGTGTCTGCAAAAAATTATTTCAATATTCAGTATTTCATGATTTAAGTATTCAGGGCTGTGAATTTGTCACTTCACTGGACTGCTAAATCAACAATGAATTATTTGAATACCTTTTGTTGAAATCTAGTAGAGGATGTTAATGGAAATTTATCCAGCTGTTCACATTTTGTTGTCCTTCACTTTCCCATTTCATGCCTGAGGTCAGGACAGCTTGAAAACTGATCTTTCTCAGTAATCTTTGGTTTCATACACGTTGACTAAATTTTTAGTGCGTCTCCCTCTGGAGATGTAACTTGCATTGCTGCTTGTGTTGCTACTGGATTTAAGACAATACCTGACTGAATTGATCAGTCCCTACAGTGCATCTCCCTGGCTTATGGCTGTTCTTCTGATCTACAGACTGGGCTGACAAGCTACTTCCTCTTAAGACAGAGCTGTTACTGCTGGTTGTCTCCCAGCAGAGGTCTTTTATCTTCAGTGGCTGTTTTCACTGACAACAGTTTCCTTCCTTGCTTCTGAAACTCACTACCATTTTTTACTTTGAATGTTCATGGGAGGCTGATATTTGATTTATTCTTTTGATTTACCATGGTAGCTTCAATTAACAGGCATCCATCTGTGCTCTCAGAACCCTGGTGGTAATTAAAATTAAGCACCTCTACATTGTTCAAAGCAATATATAGAACCAAATTTTTCAGAACGCTTCTTGCAATGTCTGGGTGTAGGGGCTGTATCTCCTGCTGGCTTCTCTCAGTTTCTAGTGTTGCAGTGCAATCATAGCTGTGAATTAAATATGTGTTTTAACAGCTTTGCCTGCTGCTTCTCTTCAAAGATTAACAGTTCTTTCAACAGCAGCAGTACTTCATGGTACATACAGGCATTCAAACCCCCTGCCCAATGCTGTGAAGTCCGCCAACTCCTGTGAATTGGTAAGGCGTTGGGAAAGCAAAATAAGGAGTGAGAGCATAACTGCAAAAAGCTAAAGTTAGGCTGTGCTGAAATCTTGTTGGAGACCTGTCGAAGAGGAGTGTGCCTGAAGCTCGTGGGTTCCAGTATGCAATGCAACGTCAGTACCATTGGTACACAATTTCTCATGATTCATTTGGCCAGTGAGTCGGGTGTGGAAAGGAGCCATAGAACAGGAGAAAGTGTGTTTCAGATTGATCAAGTTCTGTTTTTGTCTCCAGTCTGTGGAGGTTATTTGCTCTGGAGGTTTTTTTTTTTTTTTTTTTTTTTTAATTCCACACTACTACTACTAATAAAACAAAAAAGCCAAGCCTTGTCTTAAGTCATATATTTTCATATTTAGACACTAAGGAGCCTTAACTGACTTGAATAATCAGTTTGTTTGGTACAGCTTGACCGTACTGTTCCTATCTGCTTTTGCCTTCATGAAAGACGATGAGAAAATTGAGTAAATTAATTGATTAATGTTAACTTTATCTTTGTGCATCTCAATGCAATCTATTGCAAAATTTTCCAGACATCAGCTTACCAGTGAAAGAGTAATACTGATTTCTCAACAGTTTTTTACATGTCAATTGAGACTTTGCTTTTCAATCAATTATTTAATGCTTTGTTAGAGGAGTTGGAAGTAATTTATGAAAGTTAAGCTTTCCAGCAGTTACGTGAGGGTAGGAGTTGTGTGCCCACTGTGCAGGAGGTAGGGGCTGGAACTGCAGAATTTGGTAGCAGAACCAAACAACTTTTGTCCCTTTGTGCAGGCACGTACAACATGGGAAAAAAAATAAAATAACTTCATCAGAAGTTAATTGAAGAGGAACATATGTTCAATTTTTGTTTCATGAAAGTACTGAGGATTTATGATACAGCAGTAACTTTTTTGCTAGTTAAGTATTTAAGAGGTTGTATAGTGATAATGATAATATATGTGCAAATGCACTGCTATTTAAGAAGAAAATAAGACATCTGCATTTTTTTAGCACTGAAATCAATGATAATTTTCAATGCTTGTAATGCTGATTCATGAAGTACTGTAGTATGAACCTAACAGTGAAAAGGAAATTGTATTCATTAGTTTATTCTTCCTTTCTTTTCACCATCATCTCTAAAAGTGGGGAAGTACTTTTCTAAAAACTGCTGAAGAGTTATAGAGTTTCTCTCTTCCAGGTTGTTCCACCAATATTAATACACTTTACTGAACCTTCCTATATTTGTACCAGGAGGCCTCTTGGTAATGAAAGTGTGGGAAGATGATGGGGGTTGTTAGTATGATGTAGAGTGTAATTACTTCAGGTGCATGCTGCAGAGGTCTTTAAAGGTGTTTCAAAGTAAGTGCAGTCTTGGGTGTGAATTCAATTGTCCTTAATCCAGTAGACAGGTTGCAGTACAAATGGTGAGAGCAGTTGGT
Source organism: Lagopus leucura (assembly GCF_019238085.1). Taxonomy (NCBI): domain Eukaryota; kingdom Metazoa; phylum Chordata; class Aves; order Galliformes; family Phasianidae; genus Lagopus; species Lagopus leucura. Next base: position 5,153,581 of record NW_024962274.1, on the reverse strand, counting down.
GGTACCTTCAGGGCACTGCTAACCTGTGTGTAAACATGTAAGTCCCAGCCTTGAGTCTGGCTTAGCTCTCTGGTGAACTGTATAACCAACTGGTACAGTGATGTGTCAGGCACCACAAAATAAGCAGTCTATATTTCATAGCTTTTAATGGTGAATTTTTCTTTCAAGTCTGTCTGGAGGGTCATGTATTGATAAATTAATGGTAACTGTAAGAAGAGTTACCCTGATATGCAAACTGCAAGGATTGGGCTCCTGTGCTGTAGGCTATTCAGATTTAACAAATTAAACATTTAGCTATTAGTTTTTCCTGTCTTACAGCATGTTAACAAGGCAGTATGTCATAACCCAGGTGCCTTCTGTTATTCACAACAAAACTTTCTTTTGACAGTCTTGGAGCAGTGCACTGGCTACATCTTGCATGCAATGTCATGCTAAATCATTATGCTTCTGACTTGAGGATTTTTCATCCTCCGTGCATTTTTTTTTTTTGTATGTGTTTTAAAGTACGTGTTAGTTGGAACTTGCATAGTGATACTGGTAGGCATCCTGCAGTCTCTTAAATTTGGATGCAGAATGAATAGGTTGAAAATGGTTGTGTTTTTTTTTTTTTTTTAATGGAAAGGCTGATATATTTGGGAGTAAGTAAGAAAACTGGGAAAGGTCCCTTCATTAGGCTTGGCAAAATTTAACTTCAAGCTAAGGATATTAGCTAAGGAGTTGTTGCTTAGTGCAACCTCACTGTATCAATCAGCTGAAGAATTTCAGAGAAATGTATGGATAACTGTAGATGTGTCAGTGATAGGTTCCTCCTTCATCTGCCCTCCCTGTCAAACTATTCATGCAGCTTTCTAAAGGGCTATAGCAGGAAGGATTTCTGGAGAAAGAACTTCCAGGTAAATGGATTTTCAGCTTATTTTCTAGAGCCTAAGGCTGCTTTAATAATAAGAATATTCCAGGATAGGTCAACAAAAAAGACTTGTTGGCTGAAACTGGGATTTTCTGTGAAATGTTCAGTGTTTAATTTGTCATAGTGCAGAGGGCTCTTAAAGTGACCTATGAATTTTGTACCTTCTGGGAAAATTGCTTTGCAGAAAAATCTGAGCCTGTAACAACAGCTGGATAAATGTTGGAGGCAATAATCCCACATTAAATTGTCAGTCAGTTTTTAATCATTGTAAAAACAACCAAAAAAAATTAAATTTTGCTGGAAAACGGGACTGATTTCAAAGAGGAAAGCATTAAGGATGAATGGGGTCTGATCTGTTAAACCCACTCACAGGTGGAAAACTTAAAGACAAATCTTTTGTTTTAGCATGTGTTTGGAGAGACTGCATGTTATCAGGGGCTTCTGCCTTTGCTCTTTCCCCACAGCCTCAGTGAACTGTAAGTTTTGCTTGTAAAGTAAATGCAATCTAACACAAAGGTTGTTAATGCCAGAACTAGCATTCTTGTTCCTTTAAAAGAAGGGAAAATAAACTCGTGACTATGTATTGATTTAGGCTGGACAAAAAGTGAAGTTGGAGTGGTACCTGGTTCTGTTTCCTGTGTGAGCTCATTTATGTATATGAAAAGAAATTTGCCTGAGTAAATGTCAGCAAGAAATAAATTGAGAAGGAAAACTCTAAAGTGCTTTTTCCCAGATAAACACAGTAGCCTGACACCAGTGTTGCAACAATTAATTAAAACAGTTGATGACATTGATGAAGTAGGTCTGAAACTTAGTTGAAAGTCTTCCAGTTCAAACCTAACCCTGTTATGTATTTCACTGTATCCAATTCAAGCTATATTCTTAATTTTTTTTTTTCACTTGGGAATCTAGACATCTCTAAATCAAAGAACTCCTAGCAAAAAGCTGGTTGTGTAATGTTAGCAGTGTCATTGGGGAATCTCTGTATTTGAGCTTGTTTGGCACATGTAGAAACGTCTTTCTAGGGTGTCTTTGCCTTGCATACAGGTGGAGAGAAGATGGGTAAGAACAATAAAGCAGAATGGAAGTGATGACATCAAATGGAAGTGGTTGAGGGCTGCAAGGTAGAGTAATTGCTGACTGACCAGGAAGTCTGGTGAACAGCAGACCTTTACATCTTGGTGCAGTTTGAGAGCACTGACTTTTTTTTCTTCCTTCTCTCTCAATGAACAGTGCTCATAACACTGTTAAGCTTTAATTCTTTGCTTTCCAACTTGTTCTGGGTTGCTTTGCTTAATGTGTTCTAAGTGGTTGCAGATATAATATTGCTGAGTTGAACTGAAATTTGTGTTATTGAGTGAATTTTTAACTTTATTTTTGAGATCATGAGTTCAGTGTTTCCTTTTGAGTGTGGCTTTACAATGTGAATGAATTATTGATGTGGCATCTAAAGAAAGAAATGTGTTTTTTTTTTTTTTTTTTTTTTTTTTTTTTGCCAGTCAGGTTTCAAAAAGCAAAAGCTGCAAATACAACCTTTAATGATGAAGTCAGTCTCTTTTTGTATGCTGATTAGAACAAATATATGGATAAGAAATATTTCCCAGCATCAAGCCATGTGGTCTGCAATGAAGTGCATCCAAGGACAATGTCAGCATTTCCTCATTCCTACCAGTCCTCCATGGGGAAGAGGATGATGCAATGCAGGAAGAGCAAACGGGCAGACCTGTTCTTTCATACTACTAACAGACTTTGGTGTTACTGCCTCAGTGCAGATCAGAGCTCTGTTGCTTCTACTGCCCTGCAGTTCTACCAATGCTATTCTCCATTGGTCTTGTACCTGAAGGCAGGAGATCATGGGATTCTATTTTCAGCAGCTAAGGCACCTTTGTGGAGCTGGAAAGGAGCAGAGACGAGTCATGTGCTATCAGCAGCAGAGGCTTTGTGGCCATTCTTATAGGCTGAGGGATTAAAGGAGAAGTGGAGAATGGGGCTTCTAAAGTAGAAGTAGCTAATAACGTTTAAGTAGCTAATAACACGACCCATCATCAGATGGTGTATTCTCATTTTTGTGCCTCTTTGTTCCAGTCCTTTTAACATGATGAAGGATGTGTTTCTTGGCTTTATTCAATTAGGTAGTTGCATTAAGATTGGCATACAGTGAATTATTGCTTAGAATATCAGGATCTGAGCTCTGAGTACAGCTCAACATCCCTTCTTTTGAAGAAAAAAAACACTGAAGAAAAAAAGATCACCCCTCTTGAATTGTGGAAAACAAGCTGAATTTGCAAAAGTGTTACCATTTATTCTTTCCTGGACCCTCTGAGATGTTTCTGAAATCAATTCACTTTTAAGAACAATGGAGTTATTGTCTCCATGCTGGCAGCAGTCATTTGCATGGCTCTGAATATTTTTGTCAGTGTTTTTGCATTGTGAGTCTTCTATGCTAACCCTGACCCTCAGCTTGGAGCTAATTAGTAATGCATAACAGAGAAAGTGCTACTTGCCCCAGAAGAATAACTTGCTCTGCTAACAGGTGACTCCTGGCAATATGTGAAGGACTGCCTATGAAAATATCTTTTCTTTCATACAGTAAAGATGCAGCAAGGAGGCATAGGTAACTTTCTGGAGGTTCTCTTGTGATCATTTGCATGTAGAATATCAAATATAGGACTGAAAATTGTTATTTGACTGCTCATCTGGAAATTTGTTTCTGGAAATAAGTTCTTTAGTTCTCCTCTTTACTGTATCTTAGGTCAGAATTGAGTATGGTTATTATAGTGCTACTGAAACAGCAATGATTCACAATACCACATTCAGCTGTTCTGCCTACCATGCGTTATTTTATTGTCTAAAGTTCTTCCTTTTTGCTTTCCCTTCTTTCTCCTCTGCCTGCATCCTCTCTTTTACCCTTTTAATTCTTTTGTGGAGGCTGCTGCTGTCTGAGCCCCTTAGCTGAGCTATGAGTAAAGCATCATGAAGTGTGGTGGCCTTCTTTGGGCTGTCTCTTGCAAAGATGGTGTAAGGTAAATTAACTCTGTTTCCATAATTGGAGATGCGTTCCTGCTTAATGGCTAAGAATGGCTCAATTCAAAATGTAAGTTATAACATAATCTGTGGGTAGCACTTAATTGCACACCAAGGAGGAGAAAGTGGGGGGGGCCGGGAAGGCCACAACAAGCTCAAACACCACAAAACTAAATGTGTGCTCAGAAAAGCTGAAAGATTTGAATCCAGGCAGCATTAAAAATTGCACACCCTTTTTATTCCTTTCTTGCTTGAAGGAAGAGAGCTGCTGTGCATTAATGCTGCCCTGAACAAAGCCCTTTCATCTTCTGGGGATGATTTTGTATTCAGTGGTATTAAAATAATTCTTATTCAAATCAGTGTTAAGCCTATATGAATTCACCTAAAGACATGGCTGTTTCTAATTTCTGATAACTTATTCTCCACATTCTTTTCATCACTGGGCATTGTGTTCTGTTATAAACTATTCTTTTATTCATGGAGAGTCTGGCTGCCATCTCATACCAGGATAATTCAGTAAGGTTACTCTCACATTTTAAATTAGTGTAAATGAGAAGTCTTGTTTGCTTTCTTTATTAAAATTTCCAGCTTGTGATATTAATTATTGATGATGAAATTCAGTTAGGAATAAATGTATTTACTCCTACATGTGCTGTGGAACTTACAATTACTCCTTGGCTATCAGAGTTCTTATCATTTGGAATACTGTTTGCTTAAACAAAAAATAGTGAGTTTTTCAACCCACAGAGATCATCTCATCAACATGTAACTGGATATGCAAAAGTTGTAAGGGTTTTATGGCTGGTTATGGCTGGTTATAATCACAAATACATTCAGTTAGTTGATAGAAAGGATCTGTTTTTCCATCCTACAGTAAGTTTATCATGTGCACAATCCTCATATCTTTCCATGAGTGTAAACCTTCTACTAACTTGACTACACTCTCCTCTTAGTATAATTTGTGTTAGAAGACCTTTATTAAAGTCTTAGTGAAATAGCTCTTTGCACACAGCGGATTATGCAGCTACAGTAGAAAATATTTCCCTGAAAACATTTCCAGATTTGATCATGCAAATTAATCTATAGGACAACTGCAAGTGTCAAAATGTGCTTGCCATTTCATATTTGTTTCAAATTTGACCTTGTGGATCAAACTTCAGCTGAACTTGGTAATGAATTATCAAAAAGAATAATAATAAGCCTAAATAACTGTGGAGTTGTGGACCACTGAGAGCAAATGACAATATTAACTTCTATCATTAATTAATTAAAAAAAATACATTATAAAATTATTTCAAAGAATTTACTTTTCCTATAGAACTTTATAAAATGTGTATTACTTTAACAGAATATTTCTTTTTTAAAAGCTCTCTAATGCTTTCTGCGTGGCTTCTGAACATATTGAACATACTTAAGCATATATTCAGAGCTAGAACTCCAAGGCTCAGGTTTAAGCGATTAGAAAGACTTGGAGTCCTAGGCCAGTGGATGACTGGGGCAGAACAAGGCTGTCTCGGTGGTCTGTGGAGTTATGCTCCACCTCTAGGCAGTGCATAGTTATGTTCCTGTAATTGCAGTCTGATGAATAGGCTGGTGACTGTCCACTAGAGTTTTTGTCCAACGTGTGATGACTTCCGTCCTGGAAAAACACAGCAGAGCACTTGTTTTATAGCTTACAATCCATCCAAAGGTATGACTGCATTTTACACTAGTTCTCTATATGAGTTTTCTTGTCTGCTAGTACACATTTCATAGAATAATATATGGAGGTAGAAATTGCATAAAAAAAATTGAGTTAGGTACAGAATCCAGTTCTCTTGAATGATTCTTTCCAATTTCTAAGTTTAATGATCAATTTTGCAACTATTAAAAATGCTTTGAATGAATATTCAGTCATACGAGGCATTGCGCCTTCAGATTTTGTTACCACTAATATCAGTGCTTCAGGGAGGTTTTAGAGCAGTTTCAGAGCAATATGCAGCATCTTGTAAGGAATAATGCAAAATTCTCCCATGAGTTTTTAGGCAGATCTATTAAACTGTCAGTCTAAGCAAACTGTAGCAACAGTATTGTGTGGGTGGCTATGGCAATGAGTCTGCATCTGTTTCTCTGAAGAAAAGCCAGATGTAGACATTGAGGGGCTATCTGGAGTACGTCCCCAACATTCTCAGGTAGACCTGACCCACATAAAACTTAGTGGATGTTGACCGCTGCTGTCACCCTTCTAAAAGCAGTCACATCTCAGGGCCGTGTCCCAAACTACTGAGATCTTGTGATCCTGAATGAGTTGTGCAGGTCCTGAAGGACATGAAGAATCTGCAGTCACTGCTGTGAACCACAAAATGGCCTGAGTTGGAAAGAACCATAATCATTACCTAGTTTCAGTCCTCCTGCTATGTGCAAGGTCACCAACCACTAGACCAGGCTGCCCAGCCATATCCAGCCTGGCTTTGAATGCTTCCAGGGAATGGATGACAGATCTATCTGGATTAATGCTAGTTGTTCTATGTTTTTTTTAGTATATTGCAGATAAGGTTCTTGACTGCATTGAAAATGAGCTGTTCATAAAACTTGATTTATGCATGTTGTGTCAGCTGGAAATGGAGGAAGACAAGGACAGCACATAGGAATTTCCCAGTTGTACAAAGTTTTCCCATGACAGTAAGCTGTTTTCCCAGGAAGAGCAGCCTCTTACTTATTTGCTTCAAACCACTAAACTTTTCTAACTGCTTAGTAAGCTATCTTGTAGTCTAGGCATGAAGTTAAATAATCTTGTGGACAAACAAATGCTTGTTTACCTCAGAAATAGATAAGGAGGCTGCCTGCGAACACATCCTTCTTTGTGTCTGGTGACACCAACACTGTGTGTGAGTTCCTCACACTGGTTAATGTTGGGTGAACTGGTTTTGCCTTAACTACTAACAATTGCAGAGGGTGGTATATGCCCGATCTTATCAGCAGTATAACAAAGCTTCCTTTGGTATGATGTCATTAGTTTTTTGAGAGTATAACTGTAATTTCCGCCTGTTTTCAAAGCAGCGATCAAATATGAGACAATAGCAATATGTGGAGTTCTATATGTAGTACCATAATCTGTAACAAAAACCACTATGCGCCCTGTGACTATGGGGGAAAATAACAGTTTAACCAAATGTTCAGGGCAAATAAACTTGCACCTTCTTCTGTCTCTTTGAAGTCTGTAAGCACGCTGAAGTGCCAGAACTTAAAGTTTGGCATGGCTCTAATTAGTGACAGAGAAAAGAAGGGGTGTATTTGTGAGTCAGTGGGAAAAACATGCCTCCAAGGATTCAACTCTGTTGATCTTGGATCTGATTTCAAGTTGGCTGACTTGCAAAATAGCCCTTTAAACTTAGATGCTGCTTCAGAACAACTACTGTCAAAACACCAGAAAAAAAATAAACAAGAATGTCATATATCTAACCCTGAAGTGTATGCAAAAAGCAGCTCTGGAAGTAGCACGGCTGGCTGTTACAAATGATGTGCCATAGGCATCCAACTGTTTAGCTTGTAAGACTTCTTTCTCTAGAAATACATGAATATCTCTTTGTTTGCTGAAGCATTATCCAATCTCAAATATATAATATTTTCTTGGGAATTGAACTGCATTTTAAATGCTCTACTGATTTTATCAAATAGCCTGGAAGAAATACAGTTGGTTGGAATATACATTTGAGAACACAGAATCAATCACACTTTTTTTTTAATCAGGGTTGTGTGGCACAGAGATAGGGGAGAGTACTTGTCCACAGAAGACAGTGAGATTTCTGTGGTGTAGCTTCTCAAGCTGCTCTATGCAATTTCATCTGGCTGTTCCAGCAGTGAATCCAGTGGTTTCAGATGTATCCATGCATTTATATGATGAATCAAGCTTGAAGAGCTTGTAACCTAGTGCTGTTTCAGGCTCAGCGTTTGCAAATAAGTATTTGCTTGCTTAGTAATTCTACAGTTGAGAAGAATCTATCGGATTTACTGAGCTGTGGGTTTTGGTGAACTTTTATGCTAGAATAAGCTACTAAAAAATAGAATTCCTTTACAAAAGCCAAACTGAAAAATTGAAAGGTAAAAATCCCCTGCTTAGGTCAAACAGACTTTGTGCATGTATTTTTCAACAAAATGGGGAAAAAACAAACAAACAAAAAAAACCACTTCAGTGGTGAAGCTTTTTAGTTAAACTGAAGCATAGAAGCTGTTTAGATTTTTTTTTTTTCCCCCCCCTATTTCCTTCTCATTAGAATCTATTCATAGAAATGTAATTTCAAAGAAGCTGAGGATATACATTTTGCAAATGTGGGGAAAAAACAAACAGCATAACACAACAAAAAATCCCAAAAAACAAGTTGGTATGAGTACAAAAATGTTGAAGTATTCAAATCTCTTCAAGAATCTCCCTCTGTGCTACTGCTCAAAACTGTTTTATGGACTTGATGTGACTTTGTGAAGAGCTTTTCCCTCAGAACTCTACTTCTCTGAGTCTAGTAACAGATGGGGAGCAAATCCTTTGTTAGGACTTGATGTCTGACTGTATCACGTTGTATTTGGCATATCGCATGCCTTGTCTCCATTGCTCGAGGAGGGATGCCATAGACTCATGTCTCAGTTATTCTTTTATGTAACCAGGCCTGCTCAGGCGTTGGACAAAAGCAGACCTTGTGAATTAGATCTGTGGAGTTTCATGAAACTGCATGTTGTGTTTGGAAGCAGCAGAGCAGGAGAAGCAGTCTGACTGATGCTGCTAAACAGTGCTGTTATTCAGAGCAGCTCCACATCTGTGTGTTATAAGCTGCAAACATTTGTTGCCAGGCTGAGTTGTCTCCAAGAATATACACATGTGTCAACAAACTAGAGAAGCAGTGCAAGTGACCTAGTGCCTCCTGGCTTGTTTTTTCCCTAAAGAAATGACCCACCCTTGCAGTCTAAATTCCTCTTGGCTGCAGAGGTGGGCGTGAGTTTAGTATTCTGGATAACAAACAAAACTGGATTAAAATCAGGATGATGCACCAGAATGGGAATCATTTGCACTGCTCTGCTTGTTCCTCACTGGGCTTTTTGCCTGGTTGGCCGATGCTCAGGGAGTGCGGACTGCTGCAGTTCACTCTGCAGAGACCGGCAGCTGAGGGAGACTGGTTGGTATTTAAGTCCCACTTGCTGTTGCTTATGATGAGAGGCACTTACTGGATGCAGCAAGGGAGTTGATGGTCTGTCTAAGGAAAGCAGCTTGCTGGATCTCCAGAGAGAATGGCAGCTGTTCAGAGAGGAAGAGAAAAGCACTGGGACACAGTGGTGCCTAAGGCCAAGCCTACAGCTGTAGTACGAAATGTTGTTTTAGAAATCCTGTGCTGATTCAAATAGTAGCATTGCTGAACAACTGCACATGATACTCTGTGATGAAGGTGCTGAGATGCCTGCATGAAGTGTATGCGCACAGTGCAAGGGGCAGTCAGAGGTCAGTAGCTAAGCCAGCTAAAAGGAGCAGCCTGAGGGAGAGGTTTCCAGGCTCAGATGGTGTGGGAGTGGCAGGACTGCAGCAGCCGTCACCTGAGATACTTCTGGTAGCTGCTTTGACTACAAATGACCCTCATAGCCACTGAGGAATAACTAAATTCCTCTGTGCCGTAAGGTTCTCTTGCTTACAGAATGGGGAAATAAATACTCTGCAGCCTACTGATGGGGATGTGGGCTAGCTGTGTGCGTGGGAATGCCCAGAAACCCCAGGCAGAGGCTGAGTTTCGTCATACCAAGAGTTATGAACGTCATAAGCGCTTAGATAGCTTTAAAAATAATTCATTTGCTATTTAAGTTGTATTTATCACTGCAGGAAAGATCTTTGTATGAGTTCCAGCAATATGTTGTGACTTGAAAAAGGAGAACATAGGTGTGAAGAGAAGAATAACAGAAATGGCAAGAATCAAGTAAATTAAGCCACAGTACTTCTTAATTTTAGTCAGAAAATAGTGGGAACGCATTTTCCAATATCTGGCAGAACTGAGAATGGAGTCTTTCCTCTTTCCTGACCTTTCAGTTCTGATCAAGATTAAAAGTAAATAAGATTTAAGATACTTCAGAAAAAGGAGTGGGACACAAATCTGCTCTTGCCATGAGAGTATAGTGAGACCACTTATAATCACCTGTAACTTATGCGGCCAGGTAATTTATGTGCTATTTATTTTGTCATTTAAACTCATAGTTAAAATTTAATTAAAATTATTCAGTGTTCTGTATGCATTTAGTTGGACCAAATGTTTTCTCTAAATGAATGGTGTAGGCAGAGTGCATTCAATCCCAATCTGGTTAGAAGTAGGGTTGTTAAATGGGAAGTGTTTTATTGATTGCCATTTTCACAAGCAGTGATAGCTTACCTTTATCATTTGGAGAGATTCTTGTTTTGCCCTTTCACTTAGTACAAGGTCATGGAACCATTGATTTGGCATTTGGTACAATTTGCAGTTAAAGGAATAGAAACTGTGTGTGAGGAATTGGAATGGCTGCAGCTTCTATCTTCCTCCCCACATCTCTTCTCCCACCCAACTGATTACTTGCTACACTTGCAAGGAAAATTAATAACCAGATTGTCAATCTACAAGTTACTGTTTGAAGTGAGGCTTGGCTGGATGAAATAGCTTTTATACTAGTGGAAGTCACTGAGAATACAGGACCATTGTAGTGGTGCACTGTCCCTCTTCATTAAGCCTCAAATCCATTTTGTACACTTTTGTCTAAAGGAATGCATGGTTATTCCTTTCAGAAGTACACAATTTTAATCCTTTATAAGGTTCTCAGCTAACATATGATGTAGACTTAAAGTTGCAAAACGAGGTGATTTGACCATTTTGTGAAGGTATAATTTAAATGCCATAATAAAAGCAAAAATACCTAAGAAATAATTCAGTGCTCTTGTATGGAAGGATGCAGTACAGATACCAATTGGCAGTCGACATTCTGTGCCTCAGAATGCAGCAGCTTTTTCTCTGGGGGTTACTGAGGATGTCACTGAAGGATGTCAAAGCTAGTGGGAGTTTCTTTGCGATATGGGCAAGAGTTTGTCTTATGGGTTGAAACCAGGGTAGCAACAGCCCTGTGAAAACAGCTCTGTTTGTGTCACTTTAACTATTATGAGGTCCCCTAGCAACTGTGACTGGCAAGCAGGGAGCGATGCTGTCCTCCTGCCTTGAAATGCTCTCTCCTGGCACTACTGGCAGCTAGAGGCAGAAAATGACTCCAGCCTGGACTGCGTGCCTGAACGGTTGGGCAGCAGCTGCCTTGCAAATGGCAGAGACACTGAAAAATGGTGTTTCTGTGTGTGTCTTGGCTTTCAGAGCTGCAGCGCACTCTAGGATGAAATGCTTTGTGGCAGATATTAGGCAGTGTTTATGGCTGGTATAGTCCAGAACATATTACACAGGTTAAAGATTTCTGTAGGAAACACTACGCTCAGTACTTGGGGCAAGAATAATCTGTGCAGATTTCTCCTCTTTATGAAGCAGAGTTTATGGTTTGAATAATCTGTCATAAAGCAGCTACAAAAAGACAATCCGGCCCCTGCAGTGTAGTATCTTGGATCAATTTACTTTGAAGAAAGTGCAAGGAGCAAATTGTCCTTAACCCTCTTATAGTAATAATGAAACCGGAGGAGAACCAGCCTTTAGTGATTACAATGATGCTTAGACACTCAAGGATCCCTGTTGCAACTAATAGCCCAAACCTTTATGTGGAACCTCAGAAAAGGGGAAGCTTTCTGTTAACAAGTCCTGTTTACTGTGTGCAAAGTGTTGATTTTATTCTGTGCTTAATGACTTCTTAGTTGGTGAAAATTTCTGTGCTGAGATCTTGTAGGACATTTCAGTCTGTTATGCCTGACTTTGTTAGACTGCAATTATATTACTTTTGGGTGGATGATAGGCACGGAATTTCCCAGAGAAAATCATGCCATAAAATACTCAATGTGAGGTTTCCATGAGAAGTTTTCTTTTAACTTTCGTAACCTTGATCATTAAAGCCACTCAACTTCAGGAAAAGTAATTATGTGTAACAAACATTACCTGTGCTGTGGAACCATTTTTAGGGGAAATGTGGGAGGAGGCAATTTCCCTACAGCTAGTAAAGTGAAGATGCATGATTATTTCTTCATTTTATAAAGGAACAGGCCTCATATTTATGAGAACAGACAAGCTTATTAGTACTGCAGTAACCCATGGTCAATACAAATATTACAAGTATTATTTCATCTTGCTAACTGTGCTTCAAATGGCGAGGAAGGCTTAATATGCTGCATGTCATGCCTGGCTAATTGTGCTGCTAATGAGAATTGTTTTTTGAGATCTCAGTGAGAAAAAAGAATACCCAGCACTGGATAAGATATTTAGTTTTTCTCTTGCTGATGTAAATCAGGAGTAAAAACCCATACTCAGTATTCTGGCATGGTTGTAGTAACAGGGAGAGGAGACTGGATCTCTGTTGGCTTTTTATTTTTCTCTTTAATTGATGATATTGGCTGTTGCAGTGAAAGTCTCCTTGTGTGAATGATAATGACAAATGAATCAGGAAATGAACGGAGAGGAACATATCAGGGAAACAGTCAGAAAATAGCAGATAATATCAACTGAAAGGAAAATGAGCTATTTGTGCAGCACTACCCAGCAAGGGATGAAAAGGAGAGAGGCAATATACTTAATATAGCTTCTCTCATCATGTTTAATTTTTTGATGGGGATGAAAGCCTGAAAACAAGCTGGAGGCAGCAGACTTTTGTGTCTAATCCCCAGGCACTTTCCCCTCTTGCCGTGTATCTAGGGGAACCTGGCATTAGTCATCGCTTCAGGTGACTAGGGAGCAGAAGGGATTTATGGCTGAGAAGTGAAGGGTTTAGAAGTCAGTCAGAATTCATCTAATTGCAGCCACTGAACTGACTTTAATTTGGGAGCATTTGGTGTTGTTGGCAAGCTTTCCATCTGTCATAAACAAAGACACCAAATTAATGAAAATACTTCCCAGCCCCCTTACCTCCTACACAAAAACATTAAACAGGCAAATGGCAGAGATGTGTCTGATGTTGAATTAATAGTGGCAGGGGTGGGAGAAAACATCTATCGATCTGTTTCACATAGGCATGTCTATAACTCAGATGGCTGCGTTAAGACAAACTAGAAGATACAGAGAAGTGGTTTGATATTAGGAGAGAAGGGATCTGCCTCTACTAATTATACACATGGGCAAAAGCAGCTTTTAAATCAAAGTAAAGAGGTTGGTCCAAATTCAACTCTGCTACAACTCCACTGAGGGCAGTAGCATTACACCACAAATGGATTTGTCTTTCAGACCTCCACAAAGGGGACATTATTGTGGCTGGTGAAATGAATTGACAATATAGTGGGTCTCGGGAGGGGATATTCAGAACAGTAAAAGCCCTGGCCCTTCTTGCCAGTCGGGTACTGCAGATGGTGCAAAGGGCTCTGTGTTCCCCACAGTGCCACAGGGAGGGATCTTTCTTCTCATGAAGCGAAAGGCACTGATGAGAATGATAGATGGCAGCCTACCTGCTTAGAGGAGTCACCATTAATGTGGGAGGGAATAATCAGCCCTTTGTCTGGGGCTGGGGGAGGCAGCCAACAGCCTTGCTGAACAAATGAAAGTGTTCAATTGGGTTATGTGCTTCCCCTCCCCTGGGGAGGGAAACACTTGGGAAGGTGGTGCAAAGCTCATGTAGTAGTAATAAGCCCTGTTTTATTTACAATTTATTGTACTTTCAACTCAGCGTTCTTCAGTGACAGCTAAACCTAAGCAGTACTACACTAAAGCCATATAAACAGACTTCAACAGAGTAACTGAAGCAATCCTGTTGATTCCAAAAGTAGCACTGCTCTCCCTGGCTAAGTCTAGTAGCACCGTGAGGCCAGGTGAGCTCTGCTCTCAGTTAAGTAAGCAGCTGTCACAAACGCTTGGTTACTTGTGACAGAAAGGATGCCCTTCTGCTTTCCAGGGGTTGAGGAGGGAAGGACTATGTTCATGTGTAGGATCAGTTCCTCTAGAAATAAAAAAGTAGGTTGCTCTAAAAGGGATGTCTTTTGCTTTTCTCATCTTATGAATACATAAGGGCTGAAAGTGTCACTCCTCTGCCTAAATTTTTAACAGTAAACTCTTTCATTTATGCTCCAGCCTTCTTCCTAGCTTAAGTGAAGTTTGGGTCAGACATTACAAAGAGAAAATAAACAAAAAGCAAACTCATCTTCTGTGAAAACATTTAAGGTTTGGAATTTTCACCCCTCAGAAACTTGAATAAAAAGCCTTCATTTTCATAATGATGAGAAATGTGCTGGGAACAACAGATTGAAACTAAGGGAAGAAAAATTCAGAGTTTAATCACTATCTTTCAATGAAGCCTACATGCTACTCGGCCACTTCCTGAGGCAGAGCAGACCGGCTGCTGGATCTTTTAAGTGGGAAAGCTGAAACACTGAGCTGTGTAGTTGCTGGTCCTCTGGCAGAAACTTGGAGATGGCATGAAGATCTGAGCCCTTCATGTTCAGGTAGAATGAAGTTGCCACTGTTTTCATGAACTCTGTGCTGATGTGCGTGGCAGATATGGGTCACAGCAGTGCTCCCTCGAACCACAGTGGGGTGGTTTCTGAGCCATAGCTATACATCAGCATCTACAGTTTCAGGCTTAAGAAACACTGTAAAAAATATGATCTGCAAAGATTATGAAATAACTTATTTTGATTTTAATGTTACTATATTCCCCTCTGTCACTGGCAAACTGAACTCTAACTAAGGAGCTTTGGAGCGTTCGACTGGTGAGTGGGTACTCTGCCTGTGTGAGAGACAAGGCTATGGGATGAGGGAGACAGTTGCAATAGAAGACTTGTGAAGGGTTCCATGGCCTCTCCAGACTCTGGATGAAGACAATTCAGGTTTTAGCTGCCAGGGCAGGGCCTGTAGTATGGGGCTGTTCTGCCCCAAGTGCAATCTTACATCCACTATGCTGTCTGAAGACAAGACTAGATACCCTATCTGCAGCTTATCATATAACAGCCATGAAGCAATACATTTTTGCTGGAGTTACCTAGCAGTTGCCAATTTACATGTATTTTTTCCAGCAGACGCAATTTTTTGCTTCACTGAATTAAAAATAGATAAAATTGAGAATTTTCATCAAGTTTTTTTTTTTTTGTGGGGAGAAGAGTGGAATAGGAGATAATCAAACAAACAGTGGCTATTATCCAATTAAAGAGGCTCTTTAAGACAGTGACCTGCTCCTCATCTCCACCCATGCTGAAGGAATGCAATAAACTGACTGTTCTTAGTGTCAGTGGCTCAGCTGTCAAGAAAATAGATGTGAATAAATGACACCTCAGAAATATTTTCACTTGTCTGCTCCTACTAACTTCTCTCAGCTGTATAACACAGTGCCTTTAGTTCTCATGCCCTCTCACTTGTTGAGGTGCTGATTTCAGGTTCTTCCAGTTTAGCAGAGAAGATGTCAATGCTCTCCCAGCCTGGCCTCCTTGTATGGAGCTAAGGGCAGTGTAGCTTCCTTTGCAGCTGGCTTGGCAGCACTGGCAAGGAGGTGGGTGCATGCACAGTGGCATGTGGCTGAGATATCAGTCCTGGTAACTTCCCGCACTATGTTCCCCAAAATAAGGTGAAGAGAGGCTCTGTAACTCATCCATTGCCTCACACTTGGAGATGGAAGGCAGGCTGGAAGCTTTTGATGGTATCCCCTTAAAGCTCAAAGATGAGAGCCATTATTTGATTCAAAATTGGATTCAAAAACAGACAGGCAAACTGCGTTGCTAGTTAGAGGGATTTATTCTCTAGGGAAAACACAACAGTTCTTGCAGTGCGTTACAGAGAGAAATTTGCTGCACCGTCCAGGTACACACTCTGTTCAGCTCTTCAGATTGCTGTAAAATCTGCTTTAGTTATTTGAATTTGAACCACTGATACAAGACAGGGAAAAGCAGCTCTGCAAAAAAGTAAGCATTTGCAGGGTAATTGCCACAGTGCACAGCAAACCCTTTTCATAGCACAGTAAATAACTCTGCTGGAGGACTAGTGTGGAATTAAGCTTTTCATTCCGAATGTATGAATGTACCTGTAGCTGAACTCATATGCATGGAGTAAGATTTCAACAGGTAGCTGTGAAATTAAGATCACAGGGGACTCCAAGATTACCCATGTTCTAAAGGACAGTCCCCTTTAAATGATATCCACCCTGCTTGCAACTACAAAACAGAGTGACTAAAACTCATGCATCACAGGACTGTTGTAAACACTACCAGTGACATCTGTCTTGTCAGTGCTGGAGATAAAGATGAGTGGCACGTGGGAAATAGCTGCACAGATCCTGGCTGGCCCAGTTCTGGTGGTGGATGGATGGCTTCTCCTGACCCTGTGTGTTGAGAAAGCAGAGCTGTCAGCTGTGAGTGCTGCAGCTCCTTCCTCTTCCTCGGTGCCCAGACCAGGTGGGAGCCTTGCTGGGTCCTTGTCTCCTCTGACTGTTACAAATGTCTGTTAGTTTCCCTCACCTTCCTGAAACAAAATATTGCTTCAAACTTGGAGATTTGAAATTTCCTTTTTTTCCCTAATTTATTTAAAATGAAAAGATCTAATTGTAGGAAAAACTGATTTTTTTTTTCTTATTTTAACTTTTATCCTCTCAGCTTTCTTATGAATAGTAACAATTAGATTTTGTAGAAAAAAAGTAATCAACTTCTGCTTTTGTTTTGAAATTATTATTATTTTTAGTTCTGAGAAAAGTCAAAAAGAGCAGCTTTGAAAATTAAAATGTGCTATTATAGAGATATAAAAAGTCTAGGTTTGTGAATTTTCTCTTAAATATTTTTTTCTTCAGTGTGAACATCATCACATGTTCTTTTCCCAAACTTTTCTTTGAAGAGCAGCTAAACAACTTGCCAGTCTTCCAGATATGTGGTTGTTTATAGGTTTTCTTTTGACATTGAAGGTCATGATGCTTAAATGCCTCCATTTTCTTTGTAAGAGGATAAAAGGAATGTTTTTTTTTTTTTTTTTTTTCTCTTTTTTGGACAGCTTATGAATGACTTCTGATTTGATTTCTTGAACAGAAATCTGCCAGCTACATGCAGCTGGGAGTTTAATTCATACTGAACAATTCATGCAGGAAATTTTTTTGTTCATAAATCCTTTTTAAACTTACTCCTAAATTCAGGCTTAACACCAGTTTAACAGATGCATTTGCCCGTGAGTTTATTAATAGACAGTTCTCGTTCCTTTTAACTAATGTGAGTTTCCTGGCTTTGTCGTTATGTTCCCATTCAAAGCCTCTGGGGGTTTTGAAGCCTTGTCATGGAAAAAGAACACTGTTGGGGGATGGAACTGATTTGGGTGAAGTGGACACTGAGCTGGTGAAGAAAGGAAGTGAGCTGTTTTGAGAACACTACAGTTTGTATGATACGTGACATTCTTTATTACCCCGCCACTGCTGGAGCAAAGACATACTTCTCCTGCTGTATCTGGATGTGTTGTGCATGTCCTGCATCCCCAGCTGGGCTGTTGACTGCAGGGATTGGACTCTGGGCCTGGTAGAACTCAGAAAAGATGCTGTTAGCCAGGGCTCAAGAGGGCATGTTGATGTTATCTTATGATGACCATCCATGGGGAACAGAAAATCCCGGTTTCTGAGATCACTTTCCCATTCTGAACTGAAACAAAACTAGGTTTCTCTTATGAGATTCAATATTATTTCATAACTTTAATCTCTTCAGCTTTACTTTTGAATAATATCCTTCCATACTAATATTTGATGAAATAATTGAATAAGTATTCAAAATTTGAATCAAAATTAAGCAATAATCAAAATGTTTCATGAGGGCTGATGTAGCTGTGCTCAAGTCACTTTGAATTCTATGGGTTATGTGTGATCCTGAAGTCAAGATGAAATATCCAGTGATGAGAAAGGGAATAATAAGGTACAGAAAATGAACTATCAATGAACATCAAGAATAGAGGGCTGTGATTTTGTCCTGGGAACTTTTGCGCCTACGCATATGTATAGAAAGAAGAGATTTAATGAATCTGGGAGCAAGATGGTTGGAGGTAACTTTAAAACGTCTTCAAAGGGATGATGCTTGCTGGCCTTCACTGGTATATGCAGATAGCATTTTTATAAGGTGTTAAGGCAAAGATGCTTCTTCTGAAGAAAGAAAGAGTGCGCCAGTGCAGGAGGAAATTTTGCCATCTGCAGTGAAACATCAGCACAACACCATGATGGGCACTGGGAAAAAATGATTTCTTTCTTTAGTCTACACTGGTAGCCTGCTGTCAAGCCAGTTAACCTTTAAGATAAATGTGGAAGTGCGAGTGCTAGCAGGAAGAGAGTGGGAAGTGAGCTTCTTGGATGCAAGGGACAGTTGTTTTCCATGAAAGTGTGGGTGGGATCTGGCCATCCTCCTGCAGCCCCAGGAGCTGGAACAGCATGTCATCTTGGAGAGGCCTTCTCAGGAGCCATCTCTGGAGAGGACCTATGGCCTCATCCATAGCACAGCTGTAGGCAGAGCGCACCCATAACACAGGGAAAACAGAGTTTATAGTGACATTATTTGGTGCAAATGGACTGAAGTCAAGAAGGGATGGGAGCTATACATGCAGAGTGGTAAGATAGTCACACGTCTCCTTATATGTCTTTAAACTGTATTTAATTGTAGCTTAATGTGCTAATCATTCAGAGGTATTAATTTCTAAGATTACAGATATATTCGTAAGAGCTGTGTGGTGGGAGATAACGTATCAGAAGCTGGACAATTTATCTTTAATTTGAAAATCTTATAGGCTTTCTTAGTTTCAAAGAGTTTTGGCCTCCATTTGATACTCTGGTGTTGTATGACAGCAAACTCATGTAAACCAAAGAATTTTTCTCTGTGAAATCAAATTGAAACATTAGCACTGCAATTCTCAAATCATGCTTGAAAGAGAAACTTCAGAGATCCTATACAGTTTTCCATGTTTTAGTGTGCACTGCATTCTAAAAATCACAGAGCTCATCTATTGTTGTAGCTGCTTGTGAAGAATATTCTCTTTGTGTTTTCAGAATGTGGAAGAACGTGTGGTGTAAACTTAGTCTTAATAAGCAGGGCTCTTAGTATGAGTTAAACTCATACTAAGATCTGAGATCTTCAATATATTCAATATATTATATCAATATAATCTGAGAGCTTCAGGTGTTGCTTATGTCTAAGTACTACATCTCTAGCCTTGTACTCCTGCATCCTGAAGTGACACCTTTCTGTTCAGGAAGGTTCTCAAAGTTCATGTCAACTAAGACTGCTATGGGCAGTAGGCATAATTGTACAGGAGGCATATGCTGGAGCAGTCTTGGAAAAATATGCTGCAACACACCCTGGGCTTTCACACAACTCCTGGCTGTCCTGAGAAGTCATGATTTTTCTACACTGCTTCAGAAGACACTAGGATACTAAACAGGAGATCACCACTCCGCATTGCTTGTCCAGGTCTTAGCTTGCGTTGTCGCAGAGAAAGAAAAAAATGGGGATATGTGGAGAGGAAGGAGAAAGCAATGGACTGAAGGGGAGTGGTACAGAACCACTTAAATCTCTGACTTACTCCTTAAACTGTAGCTGAGTCATGCTGATATAGAAAAAGATTCCATTATCTGAGTAGGGAACTTACTGTGTTGATTAAAAAAAAAAAAAAAAAAAAAGTATTTGTGCTGCATTTTTGTTTTACTTAAAAGACCTTTTGGGAGCAGTGAGTGTTTTGGCACCTCCTATGCATTAATTTCAATGTGACTTGAAGGCTGCAGTGGGCTTTGAAAGTAAGCTGCTGTGTGTTCATTGCTTTTAAAAACTGAATCATTCAATTAGGAGCCAATAGTTTCAGGATCTGAAGTTTAGTCTTGTTGCTTGAAAAATCTCAGCTCAGGTTAACATGAAGCAAAGCTTTGAACAACCTTGGACTTTTCCAAAATGAATTTGGTAATGAAGATGTAGCAAGGGTTGTTATTTGCAGCTCCAGCTGCAGGAAGTGGAATAGCAAAGGGGAGCCTGTGCACAGCTGGCAGCACCTACGTCTCCTATACCCTACTCATAGGGGCGGGAGCAGTGCGAGTACACTGCTAGTTTGCTGGCTCGGTTCACCCATGTTTTTTAGGGATACTGAAATAACTTGTACAGTACCTGGGAGATGTTGATAGAAATCATTTGGAAAGCCTTGAAAGCAGAATTTGTTTCTGGTCTTCTTCTGCACTTTGTGCTGTGTAGAATTTTTGGGAATAAAGATGGCTAGTGGAAGTCTCTGAGGTCATTCAGGTAATACCTGTGGTACGGCCAGTTAAAATTTTTTAGAATTGCTCTGTATCAGCGAGGAACTGTGACTTACAACAGAGGGCACCCATTAATCTATATTTGCTTTGCCCTAATAAACTTTGTTATACAGGGTTTAAATAAATTTCAGAGAATGTTGTCAAATGTCTGTGAAATGAATAGTTTTTCTCAACCTTCTGATTAAGAGGAGACACAAAAACCAATGTCAAATATTAATATTATTTCTTTGTTTACGCAACAGCATTCAGACTAGTTTGGATTGTATACAGTCTGGAGTGTTACTTGTGTATTCACTGTTTCATGAGTGTTTCAAATAATTTCAAATAACTTCCTAGCTACATGTACAGAAAGTATAAAACTTGTGCAGTATGATCATAAGAGTGTTCTTCCTTGGGAAATCTAGCTGGGATGGCTGGCTGTCTTTTTTTTTTTTTTTTTGGAAGTTAAGTGGTAGTTTAAAGTTATTCTCTGAGGACCTACACTAGACTAAAAGTCAGGGGCACTGCCTCCGTGTTCTTGCCTGTGCAATGAAATCCTTTGCTAGTGTTTTAAAACCTCATCTCAGAAACAGTTTTGCATTTTCTGGTTAAACCCTGCCAAATGCTGGTGTGTGAGGAGCTTGCCCAAGTGGGGAGGATGTTTGTTTTAAACCAAGTTTAAGAAGTTCAAAGGTCCTTGTCAGATTCTTCATTATTGGTGTTCAGAACTCTAAATATTGGGAACTCAGTGTCTGCAGATTGATTCCTACAGTAAACTAAGCAGTTATGGTACAGAATTGTGACTTTTTTTTTGTGGTCAGCATTTTTTTCTTTTAAAAATAAGTTGTTTTTTCTGTTATTTTTTTTTTTTTTTGCCTGTTCTTTGTTTTATCCTTGGTTCCTGTAATTAAAGTGCTTGCTCTTAACTTTGGTAGCCATAGTGAAGTGCTCGAAGTATACCACAGTGTGCTTGAGACATCTCTTTGAGCACAGTCTGTACTTAAAGTAAACATGTAGTTGACAGACATTGTTTTGATTTCTTTTTGAAGAACTATTACAGCTTTGGCTGTCATTACTGTGCTAGAGGGGATAGAAGATCATAATTTTTTTCTAGTCAAAGCACTAAGGAAAACAAAATTTCATTCTAAAACACAGGGAAGATAAAAGAGACAAATGTTGAAAAAATGAATAGCTGGTAAAGGAGGGAGAGAAGAAATGAGGAAGACTGAAGAATTTCTATCTTCAGTTGTTTATTCAAACTTGCGCAAATATCAGCCCACTATTGCTTTGCTAAGAGTGCTGCTGAAGGATTAGCCTTTCACCCCAGCTCCCTTTCCTTCATTTTCTTTAAATTTGATCAGTCTTCATCTGGTAGAAGTGGCTCCCTTTTAGGCCTGTGGGGTGCTGAAGTTTTTATAGAACAGTATTTGAGTCAGGAATGTGGCTCTGGCAGCTTTTAGCAGCATTTTTCAAGTTAGTTAAAGTCAAGTTAGGAGAGTGGTTAGGCCCTGGAACGGGCTGCCCAGGGAGGTTGTGGATGCCCCGTCCTTGGACGTGTTTAAGGCCAGGTTGGACGGGGTCCTGGGCAACCTGATCTGAATGTGTATGTTTGGTGGCCCTGCTAGGCAGGGGGGTTGGAACTACATGATCCTTGGGGTCCCTTCCAACCCGGGTGATTCTGTGATTCTGTGATAGTTCTTGGTTTCTCGTGCTCTTGGTCAATACTTCATTAGTCTGCAGTTGCAACAGGATGTCTTGGCGATCTTTTTCAATCTGAATATCTTCTCTGGCACAGATTTCTCCCTGCCTTGCTACCCTCTTTTTTGCTTCATCATTCATTTACTCTTTTCCTTTTCTCTCTTATTTTCGTTTCCATTCAGGCATGTATGCAGAAGTACTGGGTTATATTTAGATGGAACCGTACCTCTGGAGTCAGAAATCTCATTATGCTTATGAGATATTATTCTACTTCAATTCACTTGTGTATAACTTGTCCTAGACCTACATAATGCCTACTATCATAGTGTGAAGTTTTTTTTTGTCAGTGTTTTAGATTGTTAGGCGTACTGCTCTCTAGTTTCAAATCCTTACTGAATAAAGTAGCATTTTATTTGTGTCCATCTGCTTCTGTGCTGATGGACATACAGAAGCAGACAGCTGCGTAGTAAAGAATGATGTAGGACACGGGCTGGAAAACTCTCCCGGGCATTCCCTACTGTTTCTGGCACTAAGATTTCAAGCACTGCTGTGTCCTCAGAAGGATGAATGTAATTTGACTTGTTCAGATTTGGGAATCCTCTGAGGCCTGAAACAATATTTGTTCTGTGCCTCAAATCTAGTTTTGGAGGGAAATAGTAGTGACCAGTGACAGTAAATTATATGGGGAAAATGTTTCCTCTGCTCTGATGGAAAAATTATTTGTTTGGGAGCAGAGTTGTTGCTATTACAGCCATCATGCAGCAGAGCTTGTGCAGCACTCCGTGCCTTCTCTGGTCAGCAGGGGGAAGACAGCCCAGAGCAAGGTTGGGCTTCTGTGGGAGGAAGCCAGTGTATTTGTTAACAGTGGGAAAGCTGGAAGAATATAATTGGAAACATGAAGATTGGAGAGGATATTCCTGCATTACTTGGTGGCTGATAGCAAAATACATACCAGTTTTTGAAAGGAAAGAAAGATCTGTTGTATGGACCATCCTAAGCCCAGCAAGGCACAGAAGTTGCTCTATGGAAAGAGTAATTTTGGCTTCAATTCAGTGAGTTTAACAGCTGAAGTTCTGCACAGACATAATTGGTTTTCTGAAGTTAGCCCTAACAGAGTTACTATGAAAGAGTTAGAGCTTTTATCACAGCAATGTAAATGCATGCTCCTAGTGGCCTCTGCTTTCAGTGAGGTCGCCAAATGTTACAGTTCTCTGTGAAAGTTAGCATCGTGACCTGATATTTTTAGTACAGTGTCTTTGGGACTGGCTCCCCTACACATCCAGGAGTCATTCTGCTTTGAACGTTTGCCAAATGCTCTCAGCAGCTAAGTATAAAACTTCAGTTATTACTTCTGAAACTTGAAAGGTTTTGTGATTGAGGAGATTTTTATGTTTCATAATATTTTGGACTTCATACTGCATGTGCAGTCACTATGTTTTGACAGTATTTTACATTTTATTTTTCCAAGTACTGTTTTATTACATTAGCTCAGATAGGAAGAATAACTTCACATTTATCATGAGTAACTTGCATGTTCAAACACTGATATTGAATAGTTTAAATCTCTGGAGTACAAACTATAAATTAACATTAGAGGCCTCTCAACATCCATTATGCTGTTTAAAAGGTTGTGCAGAATTAATAGTTGCCAGCAGTTTCTACTCGGATACAGATACATCATCTCTTCTACCATAGTCTTAACTCTCTTGAACTGCATGTGTTGAAAAGAATATCTCAAAATTAAAAAATGGCACGGCTGAATAGTGTAATGAATCACCAAGGCTTTTATTGCCTTTCAGGAGAAGATTCATGTTTTTTTGCAGCTCACTTTACTAGTTTTCCTAAAAAACAGTGATACTATATGGTTGGCTGAGCATAGCCCTAGAGGACAAAACCCCATCTTGCTGGGACCTCTGATTCAGCCTCTTGACAAGCTTAGCATAAAAATCTGATATGCGAAGACATGAAGAATGAGCACTTCTGTTACAAGAAATGAATTTCTTTACCAAGTAATATGGACTTTTAGGCATGCAGATAGAACAGTGAAGAGTGTTTTCACTACTGACTCTTTTTAGAATAAATAGAATTTCAGGCCTAGAGTTCTTCATTGATCATGTTTCTCAGAAGTGTGAGAAATTTGGACATAGATACAATAAATAAATCAGTGAAAATCCCACAGTGTGCTGCAGGATGCATTGCAGACCAGAACTTTTGGTTAAGAGCTTGTCATTTCCAGTACGTATAGCAGTTGGGAAAAGCAGCTCGGCGTCTCTGAAATTCTGCAACAGCTTATTAATTTGTGCTACAGGCTAAGGGTGGGAGTCCATGCTTCTTGAGGTACATAGGAAGCCTGGGAGAAGTACTCAGAACTTGTGAAGATAGAAATTGGAAACTCTGGCTACTGAAATCAGGACTGTGCTTCTACCCATCTGTGGTAATAGTTTTCTCATGGTGTTGCTGCATATTAATCTCACTGCAGCTTGTAACAGCTTGTTTATCTTGTTTGCTCTTCTCTTTGCCATTCTGATGATGTGCTGCTGGATGCATAGTACTAGGCCAGAAAATCTTATATCTTCACCCCATCTCCATCCCTTCTCATAACCTGTTACACACACACACACACACACACACACACACACACACACATATATGTATTTAGTTTCACCACAGTAAGACAAAGCAAGGAGTTGGCAATTAATTACTTTTTCTCAGAACCTATTGTGACTTATTTTTTTTAAACCACACATGAACTAAGTTCCTTTGAAATTTCTTGGTTAGTATTTAGGGAAAAATAAAATGTCAAACTAGACTTCTGATCTTTCATAACAGCATGTAGGACTCTAGTGTTCAAATTTAAGGCTTAAAGCAGCTGTTCTAGTTGCATTTACTAATTAATTAGGCTGGAAAAGAATGACTAAGGTTTGATTATATTTAAATTCGTATTTCAGTTTCTATCTATGTTGAAATCAAGATATATTTGTCTTTACAAACACTCATGAAAATGACTCATTTTTTTCAGAGATGACAAATTCGTTGCTTGTGGTGTGCATTAAGAATGACCCTACTTAAGAAGCTTAGTCAGGAATATTATCTGCTGTTTGTTGAAACTCTGGAGGTGAGAAAAAGCATGTGACCTAACGATAGCCTGGCTCTCTCCCTGTGTTTACACTACCTATGTAGTAGGTACAAGTGCTCGTCTGTGCTAGAACATAATAATAGGGATAGGGCATCTAGGTGTGTGAGATTGAATCCTTGTTTATTCCATTGTTGCGTTTATGCAGATATAATTAATACTTTCATACTTAAATTCTCCTCTTGTTTTTCTAACTACAGCTGACCTTGCTACCAAGATGAAGCAGAGTAAAATAAGCACATTTTACCTCTGAGAATCCAGTATTCAATGCAAAGGTTCTAGGAGCTTTGTATTAGACATGCTCTGAGTATGTTAGGAAGGTATTTGTCTTCATCCCAGCAGACTGAAGATTATAATTAATGTTCAAAGGAAAGCATACATGTGAAAGGGATATGATGCAGTCAAATGCCATCTCAGAGAACATGTGACTGTAATGGATTTACAGAGGGCTGGCAGTATCTATCTTTTATTAATAAGAAGTGCTGCAGTAAAGAAAAATTGCATATTGTTGTAGTTGTGTAGATGATACTATTTTTTTTTTTTTTTTTTCAACAGAGAAACCAGAACTTACTTGGTAACATCTTAGCACAAAAATCTAAGAAACCTTAATATGTTTTCTTGTTTTTTTCTTCATGAAGTTATATCTTTTATTTCTTTGGTTTACTTATTTCTTCTGATTTAAAATTACACTGTTCATGCTGATGAATTCAGCTCAGGTTGACCTGGAGTGTGTTCAAGCTGGAGTTTGTATGCTCCTAATCCAAGGTCTCCTTCATGAATATCTTCCTTGCCTGCAGCCTGGCTGCTGCAGCCTGTTTTGTCCTGTGCAGGCACTAGTGTGTGAGCAGATGCTTCATAGTTTTTGGTCAGTTCATCATTATTTATGATATAATCTGTGTCCTCATTCTTCAGCTGATCCTGTATGTTTCAAACAAGGAAAAATATCAGTGAAAGGACCATTGAAGAGGATTTTTATAAGGTTTAAATGAAGAACAGGTTAGATACAATTCCTTTCACTTAATTTCCTTATTCTTTCAATTATTAACTTATGATCTTCAAGAAATTTTGATGATTAGGGCAAATAGTTGCTTACCATGTTCAGCTCTTGGACGGTGCTGTGAAGTGAATTTACTATTCAGATCTCTAGGATAATTTCAGTGCTTAAATATCACTGACATTAGTCAGATGGAGCAGCCAATGCTTTCATTCAGCATCTGACTGGATTATTTAAAATCTGACTCGTGAGCTGAGTATGTGTGTCCATTCTTCACAATGCAGCATGGCACCTTCTGGGATCCCTCTCTACAATCCTGGAGAACTCCCTCTAATCCTTCACTATAAAAGTAATAGGCTTTAGGAAAAGCACTGTGCCAGGCTGTTCCATTGAGTGCAGTGACTTTTGGGGTACACTTGAAATACCATTAACCAAGTTAGGTACTTACGCCATACGCCCTGGGGCTGGTCAGAATTCTGGCAACAGGATTACACCAGTCAGGTAACGTCGTCGTGAGAGGTGGACCGGCATGTGTTAAAATAGGTTTTAGGTATCTGTGAAGTTTGTTAAAGAAAATTTCCTGTATGAATTTGGTACTAAGATGCTTCTGTAGGAAACTTCATTATAAAGCATAAGGGCATCAGCCAACTGGATGGAAACAAGCAAAATAGTATTTATGTACTCATCCATTATTGCACTGATTTTTACCTCTCACAAGTCTTTATGATGCAGTGCTCAAAATCTGTCCGGGAGCACAGCAGAATGGCTGAAGTGGATGTCATGGAGTACAGAAATGGGAAAAGGAATTGGAAG
The DNA here is from genome assembly GCF_019238085.1 of Lagopus leucura. Taxonomy (NCBI): domain Eukaryota; kingdom Metazoa; phylum Chordata; class Aves; order Galliformes; family Phasianidae; genus Lagopus; species Lagopus leucura. The sequence continues at coordinate 5,126,701 of NW_024962274.1, read as the reverse complement.
AGGTGCAATACGCACTAGATTGTTCTGCTTGCTGCTCTCATCCACTGTTTGCTGTAAAAATGTGATCTTTTTAAAGTACTTCCTGTTATAATCACATAAGATGCAATTGTATCAGCTATTTATGCGAAAACGGTAGCTAGCAGTTTCTTAAACATATACTAAGTTTTCTGTAAGATGAATGGATTTCTTCAACTGGCAAAGAATATTTCATCAAGTATCAAGTTGCTTTATTTTGAGGAGCATACAAATGTTATTCTCTGTAATACTCTGGTATTCAATACATTTGTTTTGCATAGTCATTTTACAACACTCAACATATTTGTTATACATCAATGTTTCTTTACATAAAAGCATGCAAAAACATTAAGAACAGGCTTTATGTTAATGTCTCACACGTCTTTCCTATCTTTTTTTCATTCAAAAGTGTTGTATTGAGATGAAAGAAAAACCTGCTCATCCTAAGCAAACATATCCTCCTTGTATCTGCCAATAGCAGCTCCCTCAAGCTGATATATTTTCTCTGTTATTTTAACTTGCCAAGTGATTTTTGGTAAGCAGGTCTCAGATTTTTTTATTTTTTTATTTTTTTTTATTTTTTATTTTTTTTCAAACAAGGGAAAATTTTCATTATTGATTCTGGTCCCTGTCTCCTCCTCCTGTCCCAGCTCTCTCTCTTTCCCTCCTTTAAAGGAAAGTAGACATAAAAAAGTGAATGATGACTTGAGTTCTGCAGAAATATTGTAGAAATGCTCAGTGAGTAACAGTGTATGTCTTAGACCTAGTCCTTCCAGTACCATCTCTTTTTTCATTATTGTCTGGCACCACTGTTCTAGCCACTCTATATAAACTGTCAACTGAAGAAACTGAGTCACTGAAACACCCTCAAAATCTCAGATAGATTGAAAGGCTAGATTATGCACTTGGCTGTCCTCTGTACTACAGCCATAGCAGTTGTTCTGTGGAGTCTTTTATTTGTATGTATATTTTCTCCTGTGCAATTCTAAAAAACTTAATTGCATCTATTGGAAGATCATGTGATTCCCTCATCCAAAGTTAGTGGGAAAGATGAATGTTGAATCCACTCGAATAAATAAATCCGATCAAAACAACAATCCGGGCGGGATCTATTGAAGTGCCAATCTGATGGGGTTGTGTAGGAAAGTTTATATCAGGTTATATCTTTTTCTGTAGGAGCTGGGGAAAAAAAAAAAGAAAAAAAAAGAAGCCTTCCTGACCCACTTTTATTTGAATCTCGAAGGAAAAGTCCTCCCAAGTGCCAAGTATTTAAGAGCTATTTTTAAAATGCAATGTATGGAAGCTGCCAGTTAGAGCTGTTTTGTTTTCAGCATTTCAAAAAACAAAAAATGAACCTGATTAGGAAAAAAACCCTGCAAATAAGAGCTTAATTCTAGTTTTTTCATCATTGGAAATATTGGCATTGTTAGTATGAACAACTTGAAGCACTTGCACTGAGTTGTTAGACCCAGTGTGAAAAATTGAGTCTTTTAATGGAAGCTTCATGTGATTAAACCAAGTCCTTCCATTCTGTTCTTTTATTTTCTTCCAGTGTAAGTAACAGAAGATGAATATTTCTCTGCGTTTCCTTTTTGAACTATGATCTCTTAGTGGGGCCTCATGTCTAAGCAGACTTCATAGTGAATTATATAGCCCTCAGTCTAACTTGTCCTGTTTACCTCCTGTGCTTTGTACAGACAGCACATGTGCTTGCATAGCATAGACTAGCATCATACCAGATGGGAATAGTGGATGTGTGCTGAAACAGGCAGACTACTTGGCCAGAAGTAATCTTCAATGTGGAGACTTCTACCCTAACTCCTTTCCTCTCCCTGATCTTTTGAGCCACCACCGCTTTTAGGATTAACTTCAGCAAGTATTTGGTTGCTATGCATAAACTTGTATGAAGACTTCATTTTGGACTGTGACAGATCTTCTAAATCTCTTTTGTTTTCACATTTGTTGTGCTTTGTCCATGCTTTTGCTTTTCAGTCTCTTGAGACGCTGTTTAAAGTGAAGTCATTTTTCTCCATCTTGTTATGATGCTTCTGGTTCTGTAATAAATTATTTACCTCTTGTTCCTTACTAGTTAACTAGTAATTAATTATTCAGTCCACTGAAAGAGCTTAACTTGCTGGGCCTATTTGTCATGTTTTAATGACCTGCGCTGTAAATGCTTTCTCTATTGTTGGCATGGTTTCTTTATGGTATTACAGACGTAATCACATTGTTCAGTGCAGCATGAAAGGGGAATTTTAATCCATGTGTGATGCTGGCATTTCAAGAGTATATCAGACATGGTTTACAGCATTTTAAGACCAGCAAAAAAAAAATCTTATCACACTCCAGTGGCTCTGGTTGCATCTCCTGCGAGAAAGAATTTAAATACAGTAATAGAATAAGATGGATTTTTGCACTGAGGCTGCTTTAAAGATTGGAGAAAAACCCCAAAGTGTTTTCTTAGCAGAACTAAGAAATTATTGTCTAACCAAATCTATGCCTTCCTAATACAGGATTGGGGAAAGAGGTTGCATTAGACAACCTACTCTTAGACTTGCATTTCAGCTCTCTGTGGGCAGAATGGCTCAGATACTGTACTGTGTAAAGAGCATTATTATTATTGGAGAAGTGGTGTGGTAGTTCTGAAGTTGGGAAACTGAGTTTGATATGCCTTCATATGCACATGTGTGGTCCATCATATAATCAGGATACAATACTGGCATGTTAGTGTGCTTTTGCTCATGTAATCAAATACTAAATTTTCCATTGAGCCCTCATATGTCCAGGCTTCTACTCTCACAAATCTGTACCCTGGGAGCCCTTGTTGTCACTTGAATATCCCTTTGGCCTGACAGTTCAGTCTGCGGTCCCCACTGTCTGGGCACAGTTCCTCTACCACCTTCATTGCTGCCAGACTCAGCACCGGAGTCAGTGTTTGACTGCTCTCTGGTTCTGCTTCTCCTTTTCTTAGTTTGAATCATGTGACTACTTCTTACTCAGCAATAAGAAAAAATAATGCTTTTGCAGAGAAGATAGTCAGGAAGATGGCATTTTGGGTCTCTTCTGCAGATATGTCTGGCCAATTTGGCCTAAAGTGAACTTCTCACAGATGGTTTGCTGGGGCTGACAAGGCTGAGCAAGTGAAGCAGGGGCTGTTGGAGGATGCAGCATGTTCAAAAGCAACAGGACCTTCAGGGAGTTGCTTCTGAATTAGAAGTTGATTTTTGTAGAAAGCATATGGATAGCAAACTTTGCAAAGCTGCACAGTGTGACATTCAGATTGAACTTTCACATCTCCAAGGTGGAATTTGAGGTCTTTCCTCTAAGTATAGATCATTTCGAGAAGATCTCTTGAGGATTTTTCAGTGGGAAAACTTGGAATTTCTTGACTTTTACCTGGTCCTTCCTCCAGCAGTGGATGTATGACTCCAAAAAAAAAAAAAAGTACACACAGCTCAAAACAGCTGTTACAGAAATTTGGAAGTTTTCCTTTCATACATCAAATGTTTCACAAAATTACAGGTAATAGGAATGAATGAAATCTTCAAATGAGAGTTGTCAGGTAATCCTGATGAGAAACATCAGTAGCTGCATATTGATAATATCCATTATGCAGAAAATTCTGAGATTTGAAAACAGCTTTTTGCCACGTTTCAGAATGAAGAAATTGGGATCTCAATTTTTCTTTCAATCAGTAAGCTGAAATGAGCATGGTTTCATTAAAACCTCATCATCGGACAAAATTTGGAGGATGTTGGTAAAATCACTGTTTTTAACTTAATGGTATGAAGCTGTTCAAAGAGCAAAATAGCAAGGCAGAAATCTTGTGACTGTTTTGAATCAAAGACTTAAAGGAAACACATTTCTCTTTTGCTCGAGGAGCAAGTCCTACTCCATCTCTGATGGCTTTGCTATAGAGCAAAACAGTAATTGTCACATCCTCATTTTCTTTATGCTCAACTTGAGCTTTTGAGGGAAAGTTAATTTATAGTTTGAAGATGAGGGGAAAAACCCCCAAATCTCATGAGCAGAAGTGGCCACAGTTATAAATACATATGGCAGCTCACTTTCAGCTCTATGAAGTACTGCATTTGGCTCAGAAGGTGTTTTTTGCCTTTTGCCTCCTCCTGGCTCTGTAACTCAGTGTAATCCCACCCTTCCCTAAGGAGGCAAATGCTCTCACACTACAATATTAACTATTAAAAAGCCCTAAAGTGGAGGAGTTCCTGTGATACCAGTAAAAATTACATTTTTTTTTTTTTTTTTAAGAGTACTTTCCTAAAGCAGGTAAGCTGTGTTATAAGTACACATTTGTTACAAGTACGCCCCTAAATACTGCTTTGCTAGGTGTTACATTTCTGCTGTAGGCATAAGTCTCTAGAGGCAAATATCACCACTCCCAGAATCTTTCCACTGTGCAGTGTTTTGAAGGTTTCTTTAGTACTGCAGCTTTTATTTTTAAAGTTACCCTGTTGTGAATGCTTAAATTGGGGTTTGTGAATTATTTATGTCACGAGTTTATTATTTCTTTTTTGTATTTATGAAGAAACATATAGAATATATTAAGGAAAATACATCATTTCTGTTCATTCAGTGTTTTCCATAATAACAGCATGTTTTATTTTGCAACTTGGGAGAGTTTCAGTTTTTAAAGAGGAGTTTAACATTAGCTATGTGATAGTATAAAGAGCAAATATTTCCATTTTTTTAAATGTTTGCATAGGAGCAAGCAAACCATGAAACTTTGATTATCTGGCAAAGTTCTGCACGTGGCTAGCTGCTGCTAACAGCTGACTGAGATTATTTGGTTACTTTATACAGCAGCTTGTGTACATGACTGAGCTGGTGAGGCACAGAGACATCTCCAGGTTTTAAATGCATACATGGCAGATTAAGTTTAAGAGGGGTTTCTCCTCCTGACCCTTATAGGGGAGGAGGATGATCTTTCCTCTTGTACGAAAGAACTTTCTTCAGGAGAAGGGGAATAATTGGTGTAGAGTGGTTCAAAAAAAAAAAAAAAAAAAGAGGAGAGCATGATTATATAAAATTAAATCCTTAGAATCACAAGCATACTTTTGAAAATACCACAAAATTTAAGGTGATTTAACTTGTACAGATAACCTGAACTGCACGGGGGTGAAAGCTAAAGAACAGTGACTACATCTGTTCTAAGTGATATTTTAATTTAGAGTCAATATTAGTGAATTTAGTCTGGCTGTTTGTGACTTTCTCTCTCTCTCTTTTTTTTTTTTTTTTAATGGAGTGGATTAAAAAAATATTCCATCACTGTTGTAATCTGAAGTACTAAGCAACTGAGGATAAAGGGAATCGTACTGCAGGCCTACAAAGTCAAATTACTCTGTCTCTTTAAGTGATTACTAGGTTTAGTCACACCTGAGGGTAGGGAGGATGGATGAAAATCAGGGGTAATAAAAACTAGTTTAATACATCCTCACAGGAAAGTCTGTTTGTCTTACAGTAAGGTTCCCAAACCAAATGGAAAGAACAAACTCTGGCTTTTATTCAGAATGTGACTAAATTTTGAAGCTTTCCGCTTTGAAACTAAAGGCCCTGTAGAGATGTGTGCAAAATGGCAAGAGTCGATAGAATTATTCTTAGTTGAGTCTTTTTACAGATAAGTAGCTGCTGACAGATAAGTGGCTTGTTATCGGGTATGCACTGAGTAAAATGTCTGGTGTATTTGCAGACCATGGGTTTCTGCTTGAGAGCTCAATGAAAAGAAGAAAATTGAGACATCTTACTCAAGTTATTTGAAGCCTATTATTTTCTAAATTTAACGCTTACATGAAAAGAAAAAAAATCTGACATGTAAATGGAAACTTGCTTAGATAATTGATGAGTGGATAGTGCAGCTACTTTTGAAAAGAGAAGGGTAGCACATGAGGAAGGGTAGGAGAATGCTCGTATAATACTCAGATGAAATACATGAACAGATGTGAACGTCAGGCAAATTAGCATTAGAAAGCTCTGGAAGATGCAGACTATATGAGGCATCTAAAGAGAAGAAACAACCCCCCTGACATCAGTTGTATAATGTGAAAACAAGGAAATGACCATCTGTCTAACAACAGCCACCCCTCTCATCAGAATGCAACCAAATAATCATATACATGTCTACATTTTGAATTGCCCCTGTGAGAATGAATGAAGTCTGTTACGTATATGTAAAGGTTATGATGTGGAATACTGATGAAAGCCATGAAACCATGATAATGTACAATGAAGAGGGAAGACTGTGGTTATGACAACAGCCATATAATTCATTACAGGAGAGCATATATTAAAGTCAGAGGTAGCTTTCAGTGAGATATTGTATAGGAGACTGAAAAAGAGATGTTCTCTATTACTGGATAATGCCTGAGAACCTTCTCGAAGTTGCACATTATAGTGTCTCCAAGAGCAACCCAAACAAACAGTAAAATAAAAGAATATCCTTTGGGTGACAGTGCAGAAAAAGAAAGAAAAATGTGAAAGGTATTACTGGTGTGCATGTGATTTTGCAGGGAAAAGTGCATGCTTCACAACTGGCATCATTCATAGGATCTATCTTCCCCACCATCAGACACTTTATAGCAGGATATGCAGAACAAAGCTAATCTAGCAGTCTTTCATCAATAAAGAAACACAGGCAAATCCCTAGGCAGTCTCGTCCTGCAGTGTTTGAGCTAATTGGAATTGAAACTAAGATGAGTTTCTTTCCCTTTGACTACAGAAGAGTCTTAACAACTAGATTAGACTTATCTAATAATTAGGTATCTAAAGTTCGATGTCATGAATTTCACTCTAGGACATAAAAAAAAGCTGAGCTCCTGAGGCAAAATATAAGTAACCAAACACAGCATCTTCCACATATCAGGGAAATTAAGAGGCAAAAAGGTAAAACTAAAGATAGATTGCTATGAAATAATTTTGATGTTAAAGTCAACAACAGAAATAAAAACTTTAAAATCATTAGGCTTGTGAAAACCTAAATGGCAATGATATTCATAGAAAGAATTTCCTCTCAGGAAATAAATAATAATAATAAAAAAAGAGTCCTGGCATATATGAAGATTTAGGAAGTCTCACAGGACCCTTGAAAACTTTTATTTGAGCAGCTTGAGTATAGTACATGTGGTGTGAATGGTAATCTTCCTTGCAGAAAGGAAACTCTGGCTTGTGGATACCTTTTAGCTTGGTTACAAAACCAGAGATAGCACTGACATGAGCAAGCAAACCTGTTGCGTTAGACAGGAAGAACAGTGCTGTGACCTGGTTGTGCATAGAACCTTAACACCTTAAAAAGACTGATGCCATCTGCCTCAGGCAAGATCACTTTCAAGCTCTTCACATGAAACACATCTGTTGTATAAGATGCTTCAGCCCCAGTATTGGCAGAAGGAATAGGTGCAGAAGAGCAAGTTAGCAGGGATTTCTGCGCTCTGCATGGAAGATGGTATTTCAGAAGGATGTTCTTGACATTACTGCCTGCTTGAGAATGAGCCCCAAAAACGTATGTGTGAAAAATGAGAACTAGCACTGTTTGTGTGCATTGCTGGCCACAAACCTAGTCATTCTCAAGATGCAGGGAGACTAAACCTAAAGGTTAAGCACAGTGAAGTATAAATTGGTTTTGACCTAATGAATTACTTCAATTACATCTTAGAAAAAAGACTGGATTTAAATAAAATGAAATCTACAAAGCTTCTAGAAACCTCTTGCAAATAAATGATATCAGGTATGATGATCTCACACCTATTAATACTGTTACTGGGATTAGCAGTGATTGTATAGCCTCTGCTACAGAAATGGAGAGTTAAGAGAGCAGGAAGCAGATGGGAGCAGGAATGGCTAGGAAGAAGGTAACGTGAGCATACTTTCCAAACATTCAGCTCAAAGTAAGATACTACAATGAAAGCAAGGCATGACAACTAGATCTTTGAAAACAGCAGCTGGAATAATATTCTTGCTTACAGTCCTCTGGTGACATGGTTGAGAACTGAAGCCAGTGCATCAAAGCTATGCTCCAATAGGGAAAGAACTCTTTGGCATTTTTTTTCAGGAAATTGGTTATTTTATCTTTATAGATATAGCTGCACAGTTACATTTAAAATGGTCCACAGGTGGAGATATTTTCTGTCAAAATCTCCAGCTTCCTGCTTTGCCAAGATGCAAAGAATGATTCTGGTTATGGAAGTGCAACTTGAAAGGGAAATATAATCCTGTTTGAGAAAACACTGTAAAAAATAAACAAAACCCTTCAAAAGTTTGTAAGAAAGGATGAGCTATGAATGGGGAAGAAAGGCCTGGAGGAGCAATGCATCCTATATGCTCACCTGTTTTTGTGAATGTTGACAAAAACTGAGAAACAGAAGATTATTCATATATCTTTTAGAAAGGAAAAAAACACGAAGAATGGCATGTATAAAATAAACTAACCTCTTTCTCTATCATGAGCTTGGGGAATAAAGACAAGTAAATAAGAAGATGGATATCACGCCAAAAGAGAAGAAATCAGTAATTCTAAAGAGAATAAAACTCTGAAGGTTTGTTGAAAGCTGTTTGGTAAAGCAGTGAAAGATAGAACAGACAGCTAATCTCGTAGCTCAATATCATAAAATTACAGAATCCTTAGAGTTGGAAGACTTCTTTAAAGGTCATCCAGTCCAACTCTCCTGCAACAAACAGGGACATCCACAGCTGGATCAGTTTGCTCAGAGTCTGGTCCAGCCTGGCCTTGAAAGTCTACAGACATAGGGCACTCGCCACCTCTCTGTGCAACCTGTTCCTGTGCCTCATCACCCTCACTGGAAACGATTTTTTCTTTATCTCCTATTGAGATTTACCCTCTTTGAGTTGGAAATTATTTCCCCTTGTCCTGTCACCACAGACTCTGGTAAAGAATCTGTCCCCTTCTTTTTTCTAGCTCCTTGTAGGAAAGGTTGTTCCATCCTTTGGATCATTTTTATGTTTTATGGTTCTCTTCTGAATGTGCTCCAACAAGTCAGTGTCTTTTTTGCACAGCGGAGTCCACATCTGGACACAGTACTCCACCTGAGGCCTCATCAGTGCAGAGTAGAGGGGCAGGATCACCTCTCTTGACCTGCTGACCATGCTTCTTTTGATGCAGCCCAGGATACGGTTGGTGGCTTGGGCTGTGAAGGCACATTTCTGGCTCATGTTCAGCTAACTATCCACCAGTACCTCTAGGTCCCTTTTGGCAGGACTCAATTCTTTCATGCCTCAGCTTGTGTTGGCAGTGGGGGGTTGCCTTGACCCAGGTGCAAGACCTTACACTTGGATTTATTGAATCTCGTGGTTCTCCTGGGCCCACTGCTCAAGCTGGTCTAGGACCCTCAAGCATTGATTACACCCCTCAGCTTGGTGTCATCTGCAAACTCGCTGAGGGTGCACTTGATTCCCCTGTCAATGTCACTGATGAAGATTTTAAAGAGTCCCAGCACTGATACTGCTTATCCATGCAGACACTGAGACATTGACTACCTACTACTCTCTGGATTTGATTCTCCAGTCAATCCACTCATAAAATCCATATCTTTCCAATTTGGAGAGAAGGATGTTGTGCGGTACTGTGTCAAAGGCCTTACTGAATCTGGATAGATGCAGTCAGTGGCTCTTCCCTTATCCACTGATGCAGTTATACCTCTATAGAAGGCCACCTAGATTGGCCAAGCAGGATTTGCTCTTGGTGAAAACATGCTGGATTTCCTATACCACTTCCCTGTCTTCCATGTGCCATAGTGTAGCTTCCAGGAGGATTTGTGCCATGATCATTCCTGGCACAGAGGGGAGACTGATAGGTCAGTAGTAATATGAATGTACAAGCTACCCTGCGATCAGAGATGTGTGTATCCCTACTGAATATAAAAGCGGAACACCAAGATGATCATTTTTGTGTGAAGTTTGTGGCAAAGCCAGAAGTAATAACATACCATTCAGTCGTAAAATTATATTATTGCTTATTTGTACACTTTTGTGTGAAACAATACTCATTCCAGATGAGGGAGTAGATTCAAAGACCACGTAAGAAAAACAGGGCATGTTCTATCTCTATTTTTGGAATAATGTTATACTGACTCATGTAACATACTGTGCTTATAGACAGGTAATGAATAAGGGAGCTGCTGGGAGTGTCAAAAAAAAGAAAAGTCTTTTAATCTTGCTGAGCTGCTGAGAGCAGGATAGCCTCTGTAAAGCCTTGTTAATAGAAAGCTTGTTTAGTTTAATATATCCTCTGAGAACCTTTAGTCCTGTGAGCAGATTGGCCCAAAGATTATGTCTGAGGATTCTCTTGCAGCTTTTTCTGATGTGTGACCCATGTTATGTGCACAATTAGCTAGCTGGACGAAGTTGAAAGTCTCTAATGGATTTGCGAAGAAAGCACATTAAGAAGTGGAGGGCTCAGTGTCTGAAGAAGGGAATATATTGCACAGGAATAGGTTCCACTGTAATCCAAAGAAAGCAGGCTTTTAGCAAGCCAGATCTTTGCTTTTGAAAGGATATTTTAAAGTAGGGAAAGACCAGTTAGAAAATACAATGCAACATTCATGAAGATATATGGAAATTTCAGAGTGAAGAACAATTGAGGATAATGAATGATGACAGAGATCCTAGCAAAAGAAAGATTTTTACTGAAAAAGAGTAATAGCAGCTTTAATAATGCAAGGAGAAATAAATGTGAGGTATTTATCCTAATATTACAGTTTAAAACTCTAAATTGGTTAAATGAAGTATTTTGCTTAGGAATAATGGCAGATTAAAATAACAGTACAGAGGATTCATATTAAACTGCTTTTTGATCAGTGGAGAAATTTATGAAATATAGAAACAAATCTAAAAACTAGCACTATTTCCATTAGGATAGCTGCTCTCACACTTTCTATTACCTGTCTAGTCTGCAGTGGAATGCCAAGCTCTTAATATCTGTCTTTGTGTGAAAGAGTTTCCTGGGGACTGTGAATGTTGGAGAGCAGTACTGGGAGCAGTGCGCTGTGATGGGAGAGCTTGAGATGCACAGTTGGAAATGCAGCTGGATGATTGTGGGAAAACAGAATGAGTTTTGCTTGACTGAAGCTTTGGAAGGGGTATCATTTTGCAAATGTAAATGTTTCAGACTAGAAACTGCAATGAGAATATATAAGATTTTCTACTATTTTACTACATTTTTAAGGGTATGCAAGGACTTAACAGAATGAAAAAGTACTTGCTTTCAGGCAAAAAAAAAAAAAAAAAAAAAGTATTGTTTTACAGCAGGTATTCAACTTGCAGCAATCATTTCCTGCAGGAATCACAGGCTGTGTGAGAAAGGCATAATCAGATACTGTAACACACGTAGAGCTGTGCAAGCTGAGACAACAGGAGGTGCTAGACCTTAGGTCTCCCACTCTACAACCTATGAAGTTGGAGGATTTTATTTTATTTTATTTTATTTGCTGTTGGAAAATCAGCACAATGGTACCTGGATCTGCCACAGCATGAGAAAATCTGTGTCCTTGTGATGCTGTCATTGCTGTGTTTGGCTAAAGGATAAAATGTTTTTGTAATCCCTTTTACAGGATAGCTTTGACATGTTACAAGAGATGTTGTGGATATTAGGCAGCAGTTTCAGAGAGGTTAAGCCATATTGTTGAGGCTTGCCTTCCTCACGTCTCACAGTTCATTATGTTTCCAAAGAAGGATTCTGGAGACACACGATGAAATATATCATTGTTTTCGTTTGGCATCTTTCTTCTTTGTAACTGGTGCAATGCATTGCACACATAACAACATAGACACTGACCCAAATGCACATCCTCAAAAGATGGGGAAATGTACAGTGCAGTATGAATGAGCATGAGGTTTTCTTGTTCTCAGTGTTTCATTATAGCCTGAGAAGTCAGCTACTGGGGCTTCAGCCATGAGTCATTCATTAAGCAAGAGCTAGCTATACAGTGCACAAACAAGAGTTCCATGACTGTGATTTGCTTAAGAAACATTCACTGAGATCGCTGCTTTTCTTTCTTCTATTCAACGGAATCCTTGCTCTGAACTCCTCACCACATACGTGAGATTTCTGTCTCATTAATTAATAATCCAGAATGAAGTCACCTCTATTAAGAGAATGACAATTTTTAATAGCTTTGTAAAATCCATGATGTTAGGCAGAATTGTGGAGAGTTTAGAAACTGGGAAATCTAAAACACGCTTATGAGCCTACTGGATGTCTTAGCAGCAGTAGTCATATAGTCATATTTTGAATACTTAATGAAATTTATGTAACATTGCAGTATAGAAATGGTTGATGTTTATGCAGTGTCTGAGAAGATAAAAGAGTTAGCTCACCAGGAAGTGAGCTGGCTGAAAGGTCACATTATTCTCAGGAAAAAAAAAAAAAGGGAAAAAAAATAGTAAGAAAGGCTCAAATAAATGTACTTGCCTTGGCCTGTAATTTGTTACTGTTTTGCACTAGACATTATCTAAACTTTGAAGACACGATTTTAAACTAGTCAACATTTATCTTTCCCCTATTTACTGTGGAATCTGTGGCCAAAGTATAAAAGAGGCCTAGCATTGCAAATAGTTTTTTAAAAAATATGAAAACAAAAGGACCAGTCCAGGCTTAATGAATCATAATTTTAAATTGCTTGATATAAATTTTTAAAGTAAGATCCTAGTTTCTGATATTTGGTACTAGAAACTTCTCCTATGTCTACAAATGCAGACCTCAGAGATGGAACATCATAGACTGTGTGTTCAGAATCTTTTTATCTACAACTTTCAAGAAAATGTATAACTCTAGTAGAGTAGTAATATCTCTTTAACCTACTCATAAGACTGTAGAAAGTTGTATATGTAGAAAAAAGAACTTGTCAGACAAATCAGATTTTATCCTTGGAAGAAATTACAAGTTTGATTGATAAAAATGATCTGCATTTAATAAGCAGTGTAAGATTTATAATGACATTATGATTGAAATTAGCACTTTACAGTATCAATAAGACATGCATTAAAATGATTAAGAACTGGCTGGTTGATAGACTAGAAACAGTAATTGCTGGTGGAGAACTGCTATGGATTGGTGAGCGTTTCCATGCAGATTTTAGAGCAATCAGTAGAAAATTTGAAAATTGGTAACTTCACCACTGTTGGTAATGGAAAAATGTATGGATGGATGATATAGATTAAATCACGATAAAGGCAGTGCAGTCATGCAGTCGCACCTTAGTTGCTTCATAAGCTGGTTTCACTCCAATATATTTCCTTTAGTTGCGTTCCTGGAGACAAGTAAGAGCCGACAGTCTCCGCAGCAGTTGTGGATGGTAGCTAAGAAGTGAGGTCTGGGGTAGGGGGAACAATGAGCTAAGAATAAAACTAGTGTCAATACCCACAAAGACTGTAAGTGAGACTAGTGCTGAAACACTGTATACGCAGTGTGGTGGTCCATATTTTAAAGTGGTTTCAAAAAGTTGAGGAAGATGTAAGATCTCTTTCAATCTAAAAAAAACGCTGAAATTCCTTCCATTCTGTCTCAAAAAGATTAAAATAGCACAGATCTGTATCTGCTAAAAGATTAAAATAATAATAATAATAATTGTTTTAGCAGCAATACCAGTGGGAAACATTCCCAAGGGAAGCAGTAAACTCTCCATTGCTCACCTTTTTTTTATGGTCAGAAATGGATACATCCCTGGTATGTGTTTGTATGTGTTCTTGAAATCAATACAGGATAAACTTGAGTCTGTGATATCCAGGAGGTCATAGTGGATAATTTAGATACCCCTTGTGCTAAATTTTGTTCTTTTTAAATTTAATTATTTCAAAAATGAGAAGCACTTTGACACTAGGAAAGTTTTCTTTCTGAAAAGATAGTTGGCGTAGTACCCAAGAAATGTTTAACTTAAGCACCTTTTTTTGGTATTTTCTTCATTTCTTATGTGCCTTGCTGTCCCAAATTATGTCTGTGCAACCTTAATTTCCAGTCTTTCTAGTTATTTGGCTCTGCTTCACTTAGCTTGGTAACATTCTGTGGAAGCACATCCTCTAAGCTCCTCTTTGCTTTCTGCCAGTGGAATAAATATTTCATTGTCTTCGCGTGTGAACCTGCAGTTATTGAATGAGTTTGACAAATCTGTATTGCCTTTGTACTCAATTATAATCACTAGCTTGGAGCTTATCAACAACAGAATGCAGAGGACACATAAATTAGGCATCTTGAGGACTTTGTGAGGTGCTTAGATGTAAGTATGGTGCTAAACAATAAAGAATTACTACTTTATTGCGGTATCTACTAGCTTTACTAGCTTTGTACATGGCTCTGTATCACCCTGGATAGCTTAGATCAGTGTCTCTTCATGCTGCAGCTTTCTTCATTCCTATGCTACCCATATCTAAGAAGGAGAGTGAGCAGCTGGGGATACCATCTATGAAAACATGTACCATCTATGAAAACGGGAAAAGAAGCAAGCTATGATGGGGCAGGATATTTCTAGTGCCTCTGCCCATGGCAGTTCATCTCCCAGGGGCAGATGCTAATCTTCTGGACTGTTGGTGAGATACAAGAGAGAGACACGAAATACAGTTTCCAGAAGCAGGATCAGCACCCAATCTAGCATGACAGTAGTTGGCAGGAGCTCGATGACTTGTCAATATCAGTGTTATGAAAGGCCTAAATGCAATTGTTATTTGTTAGTTTCACTTCAGCCGAAGGAGCATCTAAGAAGGCAAATTTCCCTTCATCTGTCCCTTTTGGATGATTGGCATTGCCATGATCTAGGTAAAGGCTTATGTCAGCTTTACTACAAATACTTTTTGTGCCTGTGTTGCTAATCATTTTCTGCTGGATTATCATTAGAGCAGATCCCTTGGCTATTGCTATATCTCCATAGATTGCAGGCAACAGCTTTTGGAGAGACAGAAATGTGTATGAATTTCTGTATCTAAGCATGACAGTGGGAAATTACTCTGGATTCTGTCATAGCAGTTCTTGACTATTGTACATCAGAAGGGAAGCTCCTTCTGATCAGAAAACAATTCATGGGAGGTGACAGGTTAACATTTATAATATAAATATTTTTAATTTCTCAAATAAAAATGCTTCTGGGTTTAGATGCCTAATGCTTCAAGGAAAAGACAATTTTCCAAGGACATTTTTGTTCAGGTGAAAGGGTTTTTTTCCTACTGAATACAGTTGTAAGAGAAAGTACTTGAACAGCACAGTTAGGGCCCAACCATACATACAAATACAGCTTTGTCTGACCTAGGATAGCTGTCAAGGACAGAAGATTATAAATATTTTGGGGGTAAGAGAGCTACACTAGTCTGTCTACAGTACTAAGCAAAGTCTTTGGATATTGAAGGAAAAGGGTAATCAAGGGCATTAAGTTACATGGAAAATTGGATAAAATGTAGTGTGCTTTAACAACAGCAGATTGCGTCAGGCTAGAGCAGTAATCTTTCGTTGATAAGATAAATGATTTGTTAGGCAAGGTCAAGGTAGCAGATCAAATATATATACGTTTAAGTAAAACATGTGAGATACAATACCTCATGGGAAAATATTCCAGAGAGACAAAAGGGAATAGAACACATTACAAGATTAATTTCCCCTGTAGGCAGCTTGCGTCATCTTACAAAAGGCTTACATTCAATCCAAGAATTGAGAGAGGTTGTGTGAGGTGTGCCTTGGGCCCTGCTCCTGTGATCATACCTTTAAATGTAACTGGGATATGAAAGCAGTTTTCAGAAGTGGATTTTATAAACAGCTGCAAATTAGGACAGAATTGCCAATGCAGAAGACAATTAGATTATGTTTAGCAAAAAGAGAATCTTGGAGACAACAATAATAGAATGGGAAGAAATTTAATAGTATCAAAAATAATCAAGCATCCAGTGACTAATTAAATGAGAACACACTGCAAAACATTCTTGCTTAAGACATTTTCCTCCTTAGCTGATGAGCACATAGTCAGTGACAACACCCTGTAAGGGAAGGAAAACTGCTTAGTAGCTGGAGTGAAAAGCAACATGGCTCTGAGCATCTGTAAACAGATGCAATTTTCTCTGGAATTGCTTAGATAAAATACTTAATAGGCATAACGAGATTTATCACTCCTCAGCTTTTTGGGATATTTTTTGTAATTCCTAGATTTGGCTGTAAGAAAGCACCTCTTGAATAACATGAACTTAGGTATGTTTCCTTTCACTACCTAAAGGGAAGCTACAGGAAAGAAAGGGACAGACTTTAGCAGGGAATGTGGCGGCAGGACAAGGGAAAATAGTTTCCAACTTAGAGAGAAGAGATTAAGTTGGATATAAGGAAAAAGTCTTTTATGGAGAGGGTGGTGAGGCACTGACTCAAGTTGCCCAGGGAGGTGGTCAGTGCCCCATCTCTGGAGACTTTCAAGGCCGGGTTGGAACAAGGTCTGAGCAACCTGATCTAGTTGTGGATGTTCATTGCAGGGGGGTTGGACTGGATGACCTTTAAAGGTCCCTTCCAACTCTAAGGATTCTCCGATTTTAATCCAGCAAATTATTGACTAAGCAAAGATTTCCATGTTCTGAATTCAGAAGGTGGTGTATTTTGGTAGTCTGCTCTATTTCTGAGAATTTATTAATGCAACTCTCCCTGCTTCTGAAATAAAGTGTCTTTAAAATATCTTCAAAAAGTAGCACCGTTTGAAATGCAGAGGCTTTTGTCTCTGTAGTTCAAAGTCTGGATAAATAGACAGGTTTTTCAAAAGACCTTGGCAGTTCTTACTGACTGTTTTTTCCATAATGTTAATTATTTTTAATTCACACTGTGAAAGTCCAACAAATGAGATTTTAAAGGGACTATGTTTTAAAACCTTGATATTAGCTCTCTCTTTTTTTTTTTTGAGACTGAGACTTGAAATTGAGAGAAATGAAGGACAGAAGAAATTTAGAAACCATTTTAAACTAGTGGAGGCAGTTATTGGAATAATATGATCCTGTAATGATGAAGTTTTGAAGTGGTAACTTGATGAAGTTTTGGTGTCCTGTGACAAACAATTTAGTGAACTCATGGTTTCCAAGGTGATGGGCAGGTCTGCCATGTGAAAAAGAATATTTGGTCTGGTTTTCATGTGGTTCACAAAACAGCAAGCTGTGTTGGAAGGTGTATGATCCAAGAAAACATAAGGTCTGCATTCTCCCTGGTCTTTTACTGACTTCATTTGTGATATTTGACAGGCTGCTTATCTTTCCATCTCTCCTCCAGCCTACTTCCTCCTCCCTTCCCCCCCCCCCCCCCTTTCTTTTTCTAACCTTTAAGATTAGTGGTAAAGACAGTCATCTTAGCAAGAACTTTGAAATCTATGGTTGAAAAATGTGTCACATAGTTCCTAGCTGTCCTTTCTGACAGGTATTTGCAGAGGAGTTCAAGGACTGGATAAGAGCAGAAACTGACGCGCTCTGCCTAATGTGTCTGTTCTGCATCAGAACACGGCAAGCTGGTGGTGTGTACTGCAACAGCACAGGGCTGTCCCTAGCTGTGTTTGTGAATATCATTTACTGCAGGCATAACCAGAAGTTACGTTCTCTCCTTGTATAATTCCCTCCTTGATTTTGTTATTTCTAGTCATTTCTCTTGTAGCATCAGGCTGACTGTCATTTGCACTGGCAGTGTGAGCACAGTGCCAAGGAAACACGTTCTTCCTCTGCTGTCACTGTGGGACAGTCAGTGAGGTGTTCTGTGAGCCGTGTCAGGTGATTTAGCCCAAAGGAGATGGTAACATGGGAAGGGCAAGGAATTTAAGACATGGAAACTTTTGATAGCAGACCACTATTTGACCTTACTGTTTTGAAAAACTCCTAGAAAATACTTGATGGTTTCGCTGAGGCTTCAGGTGACAGGTCCAACTCCCAGGCGGTGTTCGTGGCCCTTTGTGTGAAGTCATTCTGTTTTGCTCTCTATGGTATGATATTTACCTCCAGTTTAGTTTTGTGTTAAGGTGTAGCAGTAGGTCTCTGTGTGCATGTATGTGTAAGAAACCACGAGGATTAATGTAGATGGAAAATTCAAATATACAGTATTAGTAATAATGTAATTCTGATTTTCTTAATATGGTGCTACCTAAATGCACCACACTCATACTAGACAGTATATTGCAGCCTAAATAGTATGTGTTAAGAAACACTTGCTCAAATTAAAATTAATTTCAAGGAAATTAAATATCCGCACAATGGTGGAAAATAAGCCCTCTTTTGCTCATTACAAGTGCTGGTAAGTTTTACTTCATGACACTTATGTGGTCACAGTAAAGCAGCTAAATTATTTGAATTCATCATTCCAATTTTGAGCACTCTTTTAGTGAAGTTTCACTTTTCAGACGGTTGTTGTAGGAAAGGCTTGTGATTCACTTTCCACTTTCTTGTCATCAGGTGCTCTGCTATGCAAGCTAGATTTGGGAGAGGAGGCTCACCAGCTTTAGCCTTCTCCCTATAGTCACTGAGTCCTGATGTCTGGTTGGATGATTAGAAGGTGGCAAAAGCCCTGCGATAAAAAGACAGTCAGAACAAGAACTTCTGTGCATTGACAGAAGTGGGTCTCAAAAACATTACCCAATTTGTATCAGTACATACTGCATGCAGAAGGGATGGACTGGCAATAGTAATTTTCTAACTTTTGAAACAGTAATATTGCAGCTTTGAAAGAAGAGTGAACTATTTTGCTGTGCTGTTGATGCTTAATGGGATACTAATAAGGGATTGCATGCTAAATCACACGAGTGTTCATTTGCACAGTCTGCCCTTCCTTCTTTCTCTTCTACTAGGACTTCTCTTTTTCCTCAGATTTTATCTGATTGACATCATTTTCATGGGTTTGCCCCACTTTATCATTCATCCAGTGTCCAGTTTTGGGCCCCTCACTGCAAGAAAGATATTGAGGCCCTGGAACGTGTTCAAAGGAGGGCAACAAAGCTGGTGAGGGGTCTGGAACACAGGCCATATGAGGAGAGGCTGAAGGAGCTGGGAATGTTCAGCCTGGAGAAGAGGAGGCTCAGGGGAGACCTCATTGCTCTCTATAACTTCCTGAAGGGAGGTTGTAGTGAGCTGGGGGTCGGCCTCTTCTCTCGTGTCATTAGTGATAGGACCAGGGGGAATGGTTTCAAGCTACGGCAGGGGAGATTCAGGCTGGACATGAGGAAGTATTACTTTTCAGAAAGGGTGGTCAGGCACTGGAATGGATGCCCAGGGAGGTGGTGGAGTCACTGAGCCTGGGGGTGTTCAAGGAAAGACTGGATGTTGTGTTGAGGGACATGGTTTAGTAGGAGCTATTGGGAATAGGTGAACGGTTGGACTGGGTGATCTTTTAGGTCTTTTCCAACCTTGGTGATTCTATGATTCTATGATTCTATCTCCCTCTGGATTAGGAGTTTTGATTCTGTCACTGTTGAACCATTCTAACGCACATTATCAACCTGTTAAATCTTTAGACAGCGTGCTCCTTGTCTGTGTTGCCTCTTACAGTGCAGAGTTTCCTCAGAAAAGTACTAGTGATTTAAACTCTAAATATGTAAAGTTACCTAAATATTTTCTTAAAGCTTTCTGCTCTTAGGCTGCAGTCACCCATTTCCTCCATGCTCCGCAACCAAATACTATCCCTAAATGCCTAGATAAGGCACAGTGATTATTAATAATTAATCTTCCTGTACCACAGCCTATTCTCCTGTCAGATAACTGTCTGGAAGTGTCATTCTGTATCTCCCTCTGTCTGCGTGGTAATGTGCCTGGCAGATTGTTATCCTCTATGCTATACAGGGTTTGTGTTTGATTCTAATGCAGTGTTGAGCACACTGTAGTCCCTTAGTTTGTTACTAAGAGTTCTGAGAAACAGTGTAGAAATAATAAAAATATAAAGCAGGGTTTTGCCCTTATATTGTGAAGGTTTTCCAACACAATATTCATACACACACTGCCATTCATTTTACTCTCTACCCTCTCTACTCTCTACCCTTTACCCTCAAATTTTATAGATAAAACGATTCCTATTCATATGATTTTATTTTGTTCAGTGAGAGCTCAAAATCACACTACAGAATTTAAAACAACAAAACCCCTGAAAAACCAAACTCATAAGAAATAAGCTACCTTTATTGCTTTTCATTTTGTCTTCCAAATGGCTCTTATTTAGTGTACTTTTATTCAGGGCAAGAAAAATTTCTTCAAAATGAGTTTTCCTTTAGCTTTTGGGTATGAATGCACTGATTTTCCTTCTGCCACTGAATATTATCAGGCCTTGAAACTGGCTGTGATGAATTATAGAATGCTACTGTCAGTCACAGCTGCTGATCTGATTTTATTGGGACTGAAATTGACAATTCCTAGTAGTTATTATGTTGTTCAGTGGAATATAGTCGATGTCATTGACAGTCTCCTACAGAGGCATATAGGTGTATGGTCTTTAGTCTATTGTAATAAAAATCTGTGCATTCGTTTTCCTCTTTTAGAGGAAGTGATGGTAAATAAACTATCAGAGAAGGTGAATGGCACCATTATGCACAATGGCATTCTTATTATGATGTACTTGTAAAGCTATGTCCTCCAAGGCTTTATCTTTTAAATGGAGTAAACTTCTTCCTTTGCAAAAAGCAGGACCAAATGCCATCTAGTCCCCAAAGCCTTTCAAAGCATTTTCAATCTGGATAAATAAATTTCATTAAAGGGTTAACTAAGTATCTTTGTTTGTGGATATGGAAAGATTGCAAAAATATTACTGAAAACACAGGAGCATTCTCACATTTTGATTCTAGGACTTGACATAATTGGTTTAAAAAAAAAAAAAAAAAAAAAGGTTGTGGCAACAAATGTAAAAAGTCCAGTTTGTTTCACAGACTTATGGAGTTCTATTCATATTCCTGTTTTTAAGGAAGACATCACTTGATGATGGGTGTTTGAATACACAAAATCCCCCTTAGGCTATTTGTGCATGTGTGCAGATGAATGTATGAACACCAGGAGCCAGTGCAAAACAGAGATGGTAACTCTGAAAAATTGATTTGTTTGTGAAGTTATACTCTTTGTGGTATTAAATTTTGGTATCTCTGCAAAGAATAACCATAGTGCTCAGAATTTTTGCAGTTTTTTGCAACTTTATTTATTAGTTCAGGGCATGTTTACATTCAGAGTTGTAGTACTGAGTCAAAGCAATTCTGACATAAATTAGGTTTGTTGAGTGCCCAGTGAACTACGGGAGTCCACTCAAAGATTTGCTCTGCTTTCAATCTGTTTTAAAGTATCACTGTTGAGCCAGTGTAACTTAAAATAAAGGTTGGGTATAAGTTTCCCAGCCTGCTTAATTGGGCAATGCTGAGAACAGGGGAAGAGAGATTTTCTGTATAAGTAATGCCAACAGACCTGTAGTCACATAAGGCAAGCTGCTGGCTAAAAAGAATCACCAAGCTTGTGCAACACAGACCTCAGATGGATTGCTTCCCTTTCTTATATCCTGTCTAGGCAGTGCAGTTGGGCAGAGGGCTCTGTTTTGTGCCACTGCCAGAGTTGGAAATGTCTCTGAGAACAGGGAAAGAAGTATCTTATTTTTGTAATCAGCTGTCAGTCAAGTGTGGCAATCGTTATATTATAGTTGCTTTTTTTTAAGGTGATGATATAGTTTTGTTACAATAGGTTATGGGATTCACTTTTATAGCCCTTGCTGGTATTCCATTTTCTCATTGCTCCTTGGATCTTTCTTATTTGAGTAAGGCACATGCACAGGAGTTAAAGCACTTGCTGCTGAGGTACAGCAGGGTCCCTATCACAATAGTTTCTGTAACAAGTTCCAGGGTTTCGAGCTACTTCAGGATACTTTGGTGTTGTACTGCTCAGTGTTGTACCACCTAACTCCAAGTTCCCCAAGTGCATGCTGCAGTAATGAGCTCTGGGTTCTGTAACAACCAGGCTTAGGCACAAGGATTCTACAGAGTCCAGATGAAAAGCCATGAAAACAGCAGATGAACTAAATGCTGAGGTAGACTGGGGAGCAGAGGTGCCTCCCCTTGTTCAGGTCTCTGCTCTAGCAGATACTCCTAATAGCGAGTCTGTCTCTGCCTGGGGCCTTGAACTGGATATGGTGCTAGTTACCATCTGTAACAATAATGACCCCTCCCCTTAAATCTGAATACCTCATGGGCCAGGGGGCTAGACCATGTCGGGAAGACCTCAGTTCAGATTTACTCTGTGAGATCCAGAGCTGAAGTCTGAAACAGCCAGGATGATGTTATGTTCCGTGGTGCTTATCAGTTTATCCTGTCTAATGTTATTAATACTTATTTATTTGGACATGGCCTTGAGCCTCAGTTTCCTTCACAAGGTACACTTGGGGCTTTAGAGTCCATTATTCTTTCTACTTCATTGAGTATTTCATTGCTTAGGCAAGATAAAGTCACTGCACTAGGAGTAACAGAGGCACAAGCACCTGAAGGAATTCCCACTTTTTTTTTAAACTGTATGCTCTCGTATAACTTACGTGGCCAGCAAGCTCTGTTGGTATAGGAAAAACCTGCACAATCTTGTCATCTAAGCACGTCTAGAGAATTGGAGCAGACTGATGGCATAGGTGGGGGTGATGCTGTGAGTTTTGCTCCAGGATGACAATAGCAGTTGGGTTGCTTGTTTGCTCCCAGGTGGAAATGCAGACACCCAGGGCAGAAATTTAGCACCACAAAATGCAGGTGCTTCTGGGTTCACAGACAAAAACTACTGTGCCTGCTGTTTAGGTTGATAAGTATGTAAGAGCTTGGAAGCTACTTGCTCATTTTGGATACTTTCATAGAAGTATTACAGTAGGCTGTTTTTCATGCTCTTATAGCAGTTGAATATACTGAAAATGTGCCTTTCAATTCAATGGTATTGTTTCTCTGAGTTTATCCTACAAATTATGCTACAGCTATTATATGAAACGAGATTAGAGGAGTCCTAAGTATATCAGGAGCAAAAAATATATTTTAATTTACTTCTGTACTGCAACTCTTTTGAGAAAATTACTTACATAGAGAAACACAATAATAGGAGGAGTAATTCATGCAAGACGGCTGTGCAAATCAAGTCAGTTTGTACTAAAAGCAGCAAGTAATTGATATCCTTGGGCCACCGAATAAAGACAAAATGGAAAGGAGAAGAAATATTATACTAAGTATAAGAATTATTGTTAGAATTAGCAACTTTATTTAGGAATCTGCCTGCAAAGTGGAAATTTATGTAATTCCATTTGCCCTACTTAGCCACCTGAGGTATTTACTCTAAAATTGCCAGCTATTCTTTAACTTGGGATTGCTCCTCTCTGCTTCCTAATGAGGCATAGTCCACTGCTGAGATGCACTGCTTTCTGTGGGCTGAAATCACAACAAGGATTTCCTGTACTGAAAAAGCCAGGTTTGTGGGATGCAATATTTTCTAATACAGTGGACCTTTCCCCAAGATTTTAAAACTTTTTATGTTAGTATTCAGATAGATACAGCATCTGTGCATTTGAGGCTAGACACTGAAAGAAGATGCTTGTGGAGTCAGCAACAGAAGTTGTTCACAGAAAACACATGCAGAGAAAAAACACAGTATTTTGAAAAAAAAAAAAAAATAAAATCAACCAGCAGATTTGACTACAGATTAAGCAGATCTTTTGCAGGACTATTTTTAGGTGATCTTAATGACTTAAACATCACAAAAAATAGGTAAAGCAGTCATGCCTTACTTGTATCTTTAAAGACGTGTAACAGTGCTTTGCCAACTAACCCCAAAATTAACAGATTTACCTATCTGTTCTCTCAATGTATTCAATCTCTGAAATTGGACTGTTCCTTCATAACTGAATGCTGCCTCTTCTGATCAGGGAGCTGCTCTCCAGTAGCCAGGGCTTTGGAAAAAAGTAATTATATTGAGCCACTGGGAAGGAGGAGGAGAGAGAGTAGTGTGGGAGATGTTGTGTGGGAACACACAGAGTGGAGAGGACTATTTAGCAGGCTAAGTTCCTTCCTCAGTTACTGTTACACTCAGATTCCTCTAATATTCCTCATTTCACTGATGAGATTGGGTCTGAGGCAATTTATGTGTATTGTCAGGTCACCATTTCAGTCACAAATGTATTAAATGTCTTATAAGACACACCTCAGACACATTCTTTATTCTGTTTATAGCTGTTTTTCTTTGCTTCCATGTCTCAGTTTTTAATATGCAGATAATAACTAGTCTCCTCTTTTTTACATCCTGGATTATATCCCAAATTCTGCACTTAATATATCACATTGTCATTCAGCATCACTAACAACTCTTACTGTTTCATTCACTTCACTCGCTTTCATTTACTTCTTTCATTTTTCTTTTTATCCTAGCCTGTAAATACTTCAAAAATAACTATCATTTCTGACCTCTGTGATCACTAAGCCTGACATTTGTTTTTGCTCTTTGCTTGTCTCCATCAACAGAATGTTATGACTGAATTAAGTCTATGAATTACACTGCAAATCTCTTGTGTGGTACTGAATGCAGGTTTATTTTGTAGGTTAGTTATAATTTACTTTGGCTTTTAGAAAAGCAGGAATTGATGTCACTGCTTGATATCTGTACAAAGAACAGCAGGAAATGTTCAATTTTCTACTCCTACATCTAAACGTTCTCTTTAGTTGTGAACTGAAACATGTTTACTAACCTATTGCTGTTCTGAAAGCAAGCTCCCAGTTGAGAAAAAATTTCTGAGTGCAGTTTGACACTTGGTACAATATGAATAGAGCACTAAGATGTATTTCATTTTTCATTCTAGCTTGGATTTATTAACAGATGTTGCATTTAATATTAGGGGATGAGAGGTTTGTGTGTTAACCAGTTAAAATTTTTTATCTAGTATTATCTAATACATAATGCTATGTTTTTTGACATTCTGATTCTCCTACGAAGAGCATTTAAATACCTCTACACATCAGAGATATTACATTAGCTTGGTGGTCGATCTACATCTTCATAAAAAAACCTGCATTGTTAAAACTGGAGGTGATTGGTTGCAACACTGCAGAATGATGCTATTTATTCACTCTGTTCTAAAGTTCACAGGACAGATGTCTTTTGCACCTACCATAGGAATGGAAGCTTATTCCTCCATGTGTGGTAGATGATATTGTAGTTATAGACATGCCATCATGTTACGGTGAGGACACAGTACCCCTAGGAAGCTTGAAAGAAAAATTTATCTTCAAGAAAGTAATCTCAACCTGGTTGGTAAATGTTACTAGGCCAACATTGCTGATGGTCGTTTGTCTCAAGTTGGCAGTGTTTTCTGCTTCACAAAAATATGGAAAATAAACAGGCAGAGGAAGATGTCGCTAAATCTAGCCTAAGACAAAGATGTCTGAAGA
This sequence comes from Lagopus leucura, assembly GCF_019238085.1. Taxonomy (NCBI): domain Eukaryota; kingdom Metazoa; phylum Chordata; class Aves; order Galliformes; family Phasianidae; genus Lagopus; species Lagopus leucura. The sequence goes on along the minus strand of NW_024962274.1, from coordinate 5,101,325 downwards.
TGATACACTATATCACCCGACAGGAAAACAACTTCACAATGATAGAGGAAACTTAAAAAAGAAAAAAAACCAAAAAATTACCTCAGAAATCCAACCTTCTAAATATCTGACATACACATATGACAAATTTATTAAATAAAAACCCCAAACAAATGAAAAACAACTCAACCAATCTTAGCGAGCTCTTAATAAATCTTAATTTAAGGTCACAGATACGTGTTAGGCTCTTCTAATAGCAAAGGACAACGTTTGAATCTCTGAGAGCTATGCAAGAATGTTTTCTAACTCTGCATTGATGTTAATGAGTTTACTTTAGGATTCTGGATTAGCTTTAGGTATGAAAGGGACTGGGATATGTGGTTCTAATAGTGTTCTTTATAGAAACATTTGGAAGTCTTCAACTAGCATTTTGCTAGTTGCTATGTATAGACTGAATAAGAAAGAGACATAGAAATATAGCCAAGATAGAAAGATGAACAAAAGTTTTCTAGCAGTTGGGATTGTGACTGATGCATTCTGAATGCTCTTAAACACTCTACTGACCATATTAGTTTCCATGGTATGGATTTCTCTGGCAATTATGATTCAGACTGTCTGGTATCTGGAGGAATTTGGATCATCTTGAGCTCTCTGGTACTGGCACTGGCAGAGTTGTTTCTTACAGAGATCCTAGTACAATATGCTGCATGACTTCAGTTTGAATTGTACTAGCAAAAAATGAAAATCCCTCTGAAGTTTGTAAAAATACATTAGGCTTACAGTTCTGTAACCAAAAGCTGAGTTTTGCTCAAAAGCTACAGCTCAACTGCTTTATACCTTTCTCTGTCAACAAATACCAAAAGATGTTATTTGCGATAGGATTTCCTGTCAGTTAGTTGACAATGGATCAGAATATACCCTTGGTATTACTTATGCCTTTCCTCCACGAGACCATGAACAACTTACTAATACTGTAATTCCAGTGCTCATCAGACTCTTCTGCATAATGTGACGAAGCAGATGCTATCAAAGCCTGATGGAATCAGATGGAGACCAGAAAAATGCCATAATAGCCCAAACCACTGTGGTGTGGATTAGAGCTGGGGAGCATATGTGGAATAGAAGTGAAAGCACTGAGTAATGCCTTTCCTTTATGTTCGGAAACTGCCCTTATCTGTAAGCAGTGGTGCAACACAAGCACAATAGGCACTGAGCCTGCTGCTGGGCACTGCATGTGGCCACTCTAAGTCAGAAAGGTTCAAATTTGTGCATGTAAAGACTTCATTTAGCAGCAAGGAAGGCTTCAACTCCATCTCTGGGGTGTTTATATTGTTCTCAAGATAGACAGCTATGCATAAGGCTGGTATGACAGCGGACTATTGGACACTGCTGACTTGTGGCCTATGAACTTAAAAGAAATTTTGGTTTGGCAGAGATTCAATGTATTCCACTTTGGTATTTGATGTGTTTTTTGACAGAAGTAATGCTGTAGGTGTTTTTTTTTTTTTTTTTTTTTTTAATAATAGAGTTAAAAGTTAACAAAATAAAGATAACTTTGTGAAATACAGATCAACAGGTACAAAGCACAAGGCTGTATCACATGGACTCTAAGATTTGTTCAAATCTAGGGATGTTAGTTAAGAGGTAGGGCTTGAATCTATTAAATTAATCTATGAAGTCTCTAAATGGCAGCGTGATATCTGAAATAAATAAGACTATCTAAGAACAGCATTCTGGAAAAGCTTCAAACTTTTTAAAGTTGTCAACTGTTAAAGTCAAAATATTGTTAATATTTTTAGTTATCTGAACAGTGCAAGAAGATGCATTTTAGTCCCATTTTTACCAGTTGAAAATAGGACTATAGAAAAACTCAGATTACTGCAAAGGAAAATGATATCACCTGATATGTGCATTTCTTTCACTTTAGCTCTTCTCAGATAACCATATGTTCTCATCTGAGTATTTCAAGAATAACCAAAGTTGGCACTCCAGCTGCAGAAACCAGTGAATCGTTCCCTTCAGAAAACATACACCTCAGTTTCTCCCTCTTGTAGTGGAAAAGAGGGAGAAAGGTGTAACAACCCATGGAAAGGATAAAAGACTTAACATGATTTTGTAAATGTTACATCAAATAGTTATCATCATAGGGGAATCTATATATTTTTAGCTACTCTAAGATGGTTCTTTGCATAATGTTAAAATGTAGTTTGTATTTGTAGCAAATAGCAATAGAAAAATCTAGATATTGTAATGTTAGCAAGTGTGGACATTGTGGAAAAGACAGATGCTATTAGAATCCATCTCAGTGGGAAGTCCTGTGAAACCATCAGGCTTCCTGCGCACAAGTAGGTCAAGGAAGACACTTCCAAAATTTGCACTTTTTACTTGTAAATAGGAATTTTTCCCTCATTTTCATGTCCAAAAGGCCACATTAAACTTGACTTCAAGCTTATGAGTGGTCTTCTTTGACCTCTATTTAGAATCCCTCCAGCTAGGAAATTGCCTTTTGTTGTCACTTAAAATATATTTCACTGTTAATGTTACTCAGCATTCTAAAAGAAGAGCTTTCATACCAATTATTGAGGTACAGTGCAATCTTGATGTTGCTGGTATCAGTGTCACTTTTTTCCCCTATTCTGATGAGATTTTCTTCCAACCGTTTTATTGTATCAGTTGCTTTCATTGGATTTTCCCTTCTAGTTCTCCTCCAGTTTGCAAAAAACATATTTCTTTTAGACAGCGTAGCATATGTTTGTATATATAGAAACTTTCAGTTCCTCATTTATGCAATGAGTTGTATTTGCATAATGGTGGCGTTTTAATGTTTTCATCACTCTCATCTGTATGAAGATAATGGCTTTTTTTCTTCCAACTCCGTAGGAACTGCACAAAAGTAGAGTTCTAAAACATGCTTCTTGCACTGTTTCTTCTAAAAAATGAGCTGACTTTTTTCATAGCAAGAACACTTACTCTGCATGCCAGATACAAACTGATGGCATAAGAAATGCTCACTAGCCAGTTTTGCCACTTTTCTCTCTAATGACACCAAATCTGATGAGAAAGTTTTGATGAGAGCTGGAACAATAGCAAAATAGGGATGTCTAATGTTCACAAAATTTTTCCACGCGGTCTATTTTTTCTTCAGTGAAATCATTTGGGAATGTCTTGAAATTAATTTTTTTCTCTTATAGATAAAAAATGGTATAATTTGCTATTCTGATGTGTTCACAGATATAACTGGTAATAAATAGAGTGCTCCAATTTTATTTTATTATCTTTAAATCTTTCCAACACTTAAGAAAAAAAAAAGCAGAATTCTATTGTCAAGTTAATGCTTTGATTCCTTTCATCATTGTTAAACATTTCTCTCCAAACTCTACCAAAACACAAACATTTTTCCATCTCAATCTAATACATTCACAACTTAAATGAAAAGATAGAAAATTCTTCAATGGTGTGAATCACCTGTGAATGAAAACCTCCAGGAGCAATTTATTGTTGCTGTGTATGTAGAAATTGACATCTGGGTCAGCAATTTTTACCTTAATTACTATGTATTGTGGTTTATTCAGCTGCAGGAAGGGAATGGTAATATTTACACCAAAGGTGATTTTGGAAGAATGAGTATTGTGAAATGTTTTGAGACCTGTTCTGACAGACAGACTTTTGGACTGTGCGTCATAGGGCTTTGGCTATTTGGCTTGGAAAATTGGGCTGAAAAGCTCAGGCTTGCTTGTATTACAAATGAATAGAAAAGCTCACCTTGTCTTCAATGATGCTGATCATGACCCACACAATGTCTGTGAAACTGCACACTGAAACTGTTGTGAAGCCTGGATCAGAAGCCTTAAACTTGCAAATGTCTATCATACGCTTAATTAGGTGGTAAAATAGGGGCTTGCTAAGGATTCCTGTTGTAATTTCAGGGAATTTCTTATTAAGTAACTCTTGAATTATTTTCTGAAGTTTACCTCCTAAAATAAGTCATCCTTAAAGAAAAATATCATAAATATTTTGGTGCAGCCTTGGTTTTTATGTCTAAGCAGTATTAACAAAATTAAGACACACAGCAGTAGCATGAAAACAAACTTGCATACTGTCTTGACGTGCATTTCATGGAAGGATTGCTAATTAGTGAAAATGCCAATCATTATGAAAAGTGACTCACTTTTGGGAGTGTATGATATCTACTGATGCCACATGGCATAGAATCAGTGGCATGGGTACCAGTAATAACCAATTTTCAGAGTACTTGAGAGGTATTTCAGTGTTCATAATATTGAAAATGTCTCCCATAGAAAAAAAATGCACTTCACTGTAACCACAGAAGGGATTGCTTTTAATAGAATGTGTGAATAAAGAAAAATAAGATATAGCTAGTGGGGGGAAAAAGAAATATTAGAATTGTAGAATGACTTGAGTTGGAAGTGACCTCAAAGATCATCTAGTTTCAGCCCCACTGCCACAGGCAGGGTTGCCAACCACTAGATCAAGCACCAGCGCTCTGTCCAACCTGGCCTTGAACATCTCCAGGGACAGGGCATCCATTACCTCTCTAGGCAGCCCGTGCCAGCACCTCACCACCCTTGTGAAAGATTTTCCCCTGCCATCTGATCTAAATCATCCCTCCTTTAGTTTAAAACCATTCCCCCTGATCCTATCACTATCTACTCATGTAGAAAGCTGATTTCCCTCCTGTTAACAATAATCTTTTAAATACAGAAGGCTGTAATAAGGTCTCCCTTCAGCCTTCTCTTCTCCAGACTGAACAAGTCCAGGTCCCTCAGCCTGTCTTCATAGGAGAGATGCTCCAGCCCTCTGATCGTCTTCATAGCCCTCCTCTGGGTCCCCTCAAAAAGCTTGACACCTTTCCTGTGTTGGGGTCCCAGACCTGGATGTAGTACTGCAGATGGGGCTCATGAGGGCAGAGCGGAACAACCACCCCTCCCACCCTGCTGCCACCTCTTCTGATGCATCCTAGGTTACTGTTGACCATCCAGGCTGCAAGTACACACTACTGGCTCAAGTTCAGTTTTCAATCTATCAGGATACTGAAGTCCTTCTCAGCAAGGCTACTCTCCAGGAGTCCTTCACCTAGCCTATATACCTGTTTATCTGGGATTATCCCAATCCAACTCCCCGCCTGCGCGCGGGGGGGGGGGGGGGGGGGGGGGGGGGGGGTCGGGTAGTCACGCA
>NW_024962274.1:4889364-5096050 GCF_019238085.1 Lagopus leucura | reverse complement strand
AAAAAAAAAAAAAAGATGTATCCTACTTTTAATTTTGGAACCAAGAAAAGTAGTTCATGCTGACCACTACCTGTAGATAAAGCGGTGACAGAGGGTGAACAGTTGTCATGGGAATTACCCGGTCTGAACATAGAAGGTTTGGAGTGTCCCAACAGAGGGAGCAGGTAGCCTTTATCAAGGCCCAGTGCACGTGGAGCCATCCGGCACCAGCTGCACATGCTGTGCTGAGAGAAGGCAGAAAAGGGAGTGGGTGAACCTGACAGCTCTTCTGCTCCAGTTCTTCCTGGCTATTTGGTTTAGTGCTCCTCCCTTCACTCAGTAGTGAAAGATCTGGTTATTGAGCTTATAAAAATGCAATTTTCTCCCACCCCTCCCTAAGAGCAGAGGCATACCTTATCTCAGTGGGTGAAAAGCTGTTAGCTCTGTGAGCCAGGACATTCTGTTTTTTGAAATGCCTAAATTCATTCTTCTGATTTGTTCTTTATTCTCCAGATTCAATTATACCTTTGTGCAGTAGCAGCACTGTTAGGCTAAATACACATTAAATGCTATGTTAGCCAACTTATGGCAATTCAGCAGCAGGGGCAGGATGGCTTACTGTGTTCTCATCATTAGGATATATATCCAGCTCCCAGGACTGGACAGATAGAAGCAGTGTAAACATGCAAGAGTTGTCATAACCATTAATCAGATTTAGTTTTCTACCTGATCTTTTGTTATTGTCTTTCCTTGCTGTGTCTACTTAAATTGAAGTTTACCTGTTCAAAGTAGAATAGCATTTTAAATAGCATGTCTTAGCAGTAAACAGTCTGTTCTGAAAAAAAAACAAAAACAACCAAACACTTGGAAAAAGATTTTGAAATATCAGAAAACAGAGATGCAAATTAAAAGCTCTAAAGCAATACAACATGAAAATATTGGTGTCTATTGATATGTTCAATTAGAGCTCATCTACAAGTGTAAGGCTCTTTCAGAGTTAGGTGAAGACAAAATACAGCCATGCAGGTAGGAAAATGATACAGTTGCAACTGGATACATACCAAACAGTAACAAGGAACAAAAACTGGAGAAATCAAGTGATGTACTGCTTCACTGAGAATCAAAGAGCTAGAATGGAACACCTGAATACTACTTGACATTCAGCACCATATAACAACAAAAGAAACCAAAAAACAGTGCAGTGCAACGCTGAAGAGTTTCAGCTAGCCCATAGTATTTGTATTAACATATGGTGATCAGAGGTAAAGATTTACTAAATCATAAAGAAAATGCAGATATTTTTTCAAGCAAATGTCTTGGAAGGAGTTTGACTGTCCAATAAAAAGACCCATGCTATGTGATTGCAGAAACATCAGTCTCTTGGAACTGAAGGAAACTTTGAATAGATGAATACATACACTTGAATACATGCATATATGCATGTATTTTGCATGCATATATACTCCGAAACTCATTAGATAATTAATCTTAAACAAACCTGAGTTAGTAAATAAAGGTACTAAAGAGAAATGGTGAAAATTTCCCTTTAGCAGGAGAGCAAAACAGTCTCCTGTACACAAATGATTAACTCCCCTCTGCACATGGGAAGCACAAAACTGAAATTGATGGTTAATGATTGTTCAAAGCTTGATTCATCTTTAATGGCTTCTATGCAAACCTAAAAAATCGTGATTATCTATTTACTTCTCAATGAACAATCTTCCTCTTTGGAAACTGCAATTACAAACCTCTAGAGTTAACTTCCCTCTGAGAAGGTGGCTGTTCCCAATTCACACAGTTAATGTCTCACTTTGTCTTTGCATTGCTGCATTGCTTGGTCTTGGCTTGTAATTTGCAAGTTAACTTCGTAGCCATCAGTGTCCTCAGCTTCCCTCCCTTCCCATTGCTGTAAATTAGCATCATTTGGCATTTCAGAAAGAGTTGGGTCACATTATTTTAAAATGCCATCATATCTATGCGTAGAGCAAATATAACTGAACAAATACAGCTTTAAATGTTAGGTTTCTTGTGTTTTGCCTAATATATCAGTAATAATTTGCCTTTGATTTGGTTGTGATATATTATTTAATAGTATAGGAATCTTAAGGGAAGACTGAAGCTGAGTGATGCTTTTACTTTATTCTCATTGACTGTATGTTTTATAAATACACAGTCTGAAGAAATATTTCTCCTTAATATGTGCTATCTCCTTACATCACCTGCTCTCTGTTCTGCTTGTCCACACAACCTATATGCAGTGTATGTATAAATTAGGTTAAAACTTAGTGCGATTTTTCTTGAGGGCATCTTAGATCAACTAGGGCTCTAATTGGGTTGTAGAACTTGAAGCCACTGTGAAAAGGCACATGCAAAAAGGTTGTGCCTCTGCTTGGCAGGACTCTAGAGAAGGATGCTTTCAGATTCCTTGTGCTCAGCTAGAGTTTACTTGAACTTTCAGAGCAGTCCATGGAAAAGCATCTCAGGCTTTAGTAGGACTGGGATGCAAACACCAATCACTACAGTACCAGAAAAGCTCATTTAAGCTTACTTTTAATGTTTTTGTTTGTGTTCTGGGGCCCAACAACCATTCCAACCATTCTGTGAGAAGGGAGCAGAAATAGTTTATTTTTTTAAATACATGCATGTGAAAAAGGAATAGAGCTTGCATATAGATCCGCTCAGGCATATTCTCCTTTACTGGTCACCATGCAGCATGCATGTAATCTTGGCTGTCATTCCCAGTGCATAGTTATTGATAAACACTGAAAGCACATGCTGAACCGTGCACTGTTAGAGACACACTATCCTTGCCTGGTACCACCATCACATCTGTTTTCATAACCCAGTGAAACAACAGGAAGGTATCAACAGGAAAATTCTGCCCTCAGTTACAGCAGCGTTAATGCAGAGTAACTGACTCCATCTGTGCTGGATTTAGTGTTTGGCGCAAGAGCTAAATTATGTCAGGCATCATATCAATTGCACTCATTCCGAGGGACTTACTTTTGAGTTACTTTTTCTTTAGATGATGTGTTGTTTTATTGACACTAATACAAGGTGGCAGTGAATGTGTGCTTCTTTTGCATGTAATTCATCTATATATGTTTCGTGTATGCTATTTTCATAACATTTTGTGAAATGCTAGTTTTAAAATAGAAAGTAAAATAGGCAGGATAAACAATAAATAAAATTCACCTCTATGCTCAGATAACACAACTATTATAAATGTAATTAATTCAAAGGTCCAAGGGGTCTAGCTGAAAATCTGTGAGGAATCATTATACCCCATGACCTTCTAAGCTCTCTGCCATTTACTGTGAAATTTGTTGCTAGAAGATTTCTTTTTCTGCTTTCATTTCCTGAAATGTTTGCATTGTAACAGCAGTCATCAAAACTGCAGGTATTAAGACGTAGGGTACAGAAACATAATAATCCAATAACCTGAGTGTGTGTGATAGACTGGAGCTCTTTAGAATTACTTCTGAGCGTGGTTTGATGGTTATAGTTTTGCGCACAGTAGCTCTAAAAAATTTTAATTGCTGAGGAGCTTACACCCACCCCAGTAAGCAACTAGAATCCAAATTAATGCTAATGAGAGTTGTTCATACATCCCAAGGAGAAAAGGATGCTAGAAAAGTCATTTTTCTCCTGAAGCAGCTTGTCTCCTTGACTCTGTCAGGAGAAGGAATGCATACCTTAGGAAATCAGTCTTCTCTTGTTAATTCCAGCTGAAATGCTTCAGAAATGTTTCTTGCAAGTGTTTTGACAGAAAGTACAGAGAAGGATCGAAGGCCTGTTCCTGTGCTGCTGTGATGGAACTAACACAGGAAGGCTTTTCAAAAGGAATATGGAGACATGGCCCCATAGCCAAAATGGGAACTTAAGCATTTATATCTAAGTCAAAGAAAGATTTTACATCTGAAAAACTGAAAACAAAAAGTAGAAAAGCCTTCCCAAAAAAAACAGAAGCTTCTTCATAGATCAAAAATATTTAACAAATGGAAATAAGCACTTAGTTCTCTAGTGTTCAAAAGAAAAAGTGCTCACAAAGTCTGGTGCTGACAGCATGCAATCTTATGAGAGGAAATGATCAGGAAGGGCTCCATACACAAGAAATGCAAAGCAAATAAGTATTTTAATTCAATCTGTCAAAATTAATTAGAAACAAGATTAAAAAAAAAAAGAACACAATCAGATGAAGCATTAGCTTATTAATGTTAATTCCTGTTCTGTTGTTGTTTGTGATAAACTGAGTCATAGCTATTTGCTTTGCAGCTGATTAACTGCTCTACAGAATCTGAATTTTCTTTAATATATACCCCTTTCAGTTTGTGGAGAGAATATCTTTTGGTAGCGACAGGCTCACAGCTGTGTCTCCCCAGCCTGCTTCAACTATTGAGGAAGGGAGGTTTAGGGAATCAAGGTCTTGCTGAGGCTTCTCCTGGGGGGGAATTCCCCACCCTAGCTTAGTGTGAATCTTTCAGGGGAGGTCCTAGAAGCTGCTTTCAGCTGTTGAATATTAGGAGGAGTTGCAGAGAAGGCCCATGAATGTGTGCTGCAGTTGCCCTGAGCTTCCAACACAATCTGATCCATGGCTATTTCTCACAGATTACTGACTGTATTTCATAGCATACCCTCTTGGTCTTTCCCTTCCATGTGCGCTCAGGTGATGCATGCTCAGCCTTGGCACTGCTCTTGTGTTCAGTGTAGCTGTCACATTGCAATTGCCTTGCACATGGAGGCAGGAAAAGCATGTGCCTGCTTGCTAGTGAATTGCATAGGCATTTTTGCTTGTTTATATTGAGTGGATCTTACCACTCTATGCATAAAATGACTCCCCAAATTTTATTTATGCTTTTTGCCAGATTGTCATGAGGGATATTGCTGTAAATGCCCTTGAAGATTAGCTGTGTGCTTTTGGAAGAACAGCTACACATCTGGACTGAATGTGGGAAGAATCCACAGTCCAGGAACTGGTTATTTTGATCAGACATATCAGATGTTAAGAAAGCATTATCAATCTGTTCTTACTGGAATAAATAATAGATTACTGCTCTGGGATGTGTAGAGGGTGGATAGGTTGGTAAAGGTAGAAGACTCAGAAAGCATTATCTCTAAGGCATAAAGCATATTCTGCATTTAAACTTGTAAGCTTTCATGTCTTTATGCTTAAAAACAACCACAAATAAATGGCTATCTTGTTGAATGTGCAGTGTCTTAAAAAAAATAGACATGTAGATGTATTTATTGCATATAAGAAAGTAAACGAAAATGTAATTTTCAGCTACCCTTTATGTTAATGGAAGCTACATAATCCATTAATATTAGGAGAGCTGGCATTTTACACTGTTAAGAACAGTTTTTACATTGTTAAGAACAAACCATAGAACACCTGCCTTTTTAGCTAGAAATCTCTGTAGGTTCCTGATCATATCCCTTTGCACACTAAGAAGCAAATGGAATCCTTGGAATCACTGTGGTTTGGAGATGACTGTGGAGGTATTTCATTTATGCCTTATTTCCCAAAGTGACATGATAAGTTAGGTGTCCTTGTACCAAGCCTAACTCATCGAGACAGCAGTTAACTCAACCAATAAATCTCACCTGCCAGGTGGGTTACTGGCCTTTTCTTACATAATAGCTGAAATCTGGCAAGTGAAAATGAGGATCTTTGGTTCCTCTTGGCCCAAGAGGGATTGAATCAACTGCTTTTGTTTCCTGAGAGAATGTCCTAGCAGACAAGATACAGAGCAGCCTTCAGTGAGGCAGTGCTGTTGAAGCTGCATAACTGAGCTATAACCACTACATAACTGAGACAAAAGTGAAGGAAAAGAGCGCTGAAAATGTTCAAATGGAGTGCCTATCTATTTTATACTTATTTTTCACATAATTTTTATTCTTATTTTTAAAATATTATTTTGTTATATTTTACAATTTAAGCTTTCACTGAGTTGAGTAGTAGCAGATAAAAATACTGTTCTTATGTTTTATTATATTTTCTCTTTGAATTTGCGTAGCAACCTGTGAACAATCAGATCCAGTGTTGTTTTATCTGCATTTTCATAGCCTATTAATAAATAGCATTTTCTGAGTAGCACAAAGTACCAGCCTTGGATTTGGCTGGAAGGTTCAAGCACTCTAGAACAATCCCATCTTTATTTGCCAGTTTCCCACTGGCCACGATACAAAATATTAACAGCAGTTTAACTATGTCTTAGCATACTGTATATACATGCATATATATATTATATATCTGAGTTTTAATTAACTGTGAACAAACCTAATATGCAGTCATCTGTGCAGCAAATGTAATCATACTTTATGCATTTGAAACTTCTGGATGCCTGCAGTACATGAAGAACTCTTTGAGTACTTGAATTATTATGTATTTCATTATAATGTAATTCTATATTAGATATTCTATTTATGCAGAATCCAAAAATAGTCTGTGCTGTGTAGTGATGCAAATTTCAGTGAATAATCCACAAAGAATTTCAAAACCTTAACCATTTATGACATGCACTTTTCTGTATCTTTAATGAAGAATCAGGTTTTGAATAAGTCACACTGGGCTTTTCATGAGTAAAAGCCATGTCTGTGCTTCCCTATTAAAGAGTCTATCAGTTCTTTTTTTAGTCATATTGAAAATATTAGGGTTTATCAGTACGCTTCAAAATTCCTGAAACTGATTTTAGATGTTCTGTCGACAGCTAAAGTGCAAATCAGGTTTCTGTGCTCTATGGCTGTGCTCCCCCTCCCGAGCTGCCAGCTGGTTGTTGGGGAATGAGACAGCACAAGCAGCCTCATGACCAAGGCTAGGTAAGGTAGTGTGACAGCTGAAATATCTGCTTCCCTCATGCTTTCTTATTGAGGAATCCAGCTTGAAACCATGTAGAATGGAAGAGAATTCCCTTCCAACTAGTTTAGAAAAGAGTGGACATGAACATGGAAGGTTTGTGAATGAGGCTCTTATTAGACTGAAGTCAAAGACGTATGATGAGAGGCTTGAAGATTGTATATTTCAACAGCTTCTCCTGTACTGGTATAAACTGAGACTAACAGGCTGCCCTGAAGCTTGTGCTGTTACCCTGATGTTAGAACCACAGCTGAAGTCATCTCTCAGCTCAGACCACAGGTTCTCAACAATATGTCAAAGTTAAGCGAGGAAGGAGCCTCTTCTTGATCTACTTAGAGACGCTGCAAAGCAAGAGTGGGGGATTTTCTTTGAAATAGGTGGAACTGAGCAAAGTTTATAATAAAAGATCTGATCATAATTTTTTATTCCTGAATCTTTTACAAGTAACTGTTTCCTGTTGCTTAAACACTTAAAGATGTATTTCAGTGCATTATTTTAAAAATACCCTATTTCAAAGAATCATAAAGAAAAGTTTCAATTTTTAACTGTTCTTCTCTACTTGTGGATCCAAAATTAAGTACTGGAAGTACAACAATGTGGTAAAGAATCAGGAAAATCATCAGGTGGCTTTTAGGAGACTGACCAGAACACACTGTATGCATTTCTAGTGAATAGACAGCCAATTGTTGTAAGTCCATCACCACTGTTCAGGAACTTCAAGGACTGTGTGAGAGATTTTCCATTCATAGCCTGATTGTGTCTCTATTACATAATTACATGGAAGACCAATTTTTTTTTAAATGGTCTCTAAAAATAAAACATCCTTTATAATAACTTATTAATACATATTTAACAGGTTAAAGCTTTTTTTTTTTTTTTTTAATCAGGTAGCATGAAATTAAAAAAAATAAATCTGATCAAACTTAGCAGATAAAACACTTATACTTTCATCATTTCTTAACCTTCCATGACAATATCTCTTACATTTTGAAACAGCAGCCCCACAAACACTGAACCTGCACATTTTTTATGTGATTTTTGTTGTCCCTTAGGTAAACAAATGCTCTTTGGAAGTTAGCATTACAATCAATTATCATTCCCCTCCCTCTGGGTACTTCTGTTACCAGCTGTGACACAGAAGGAGAACACCTGAAAATCTTCTGTGCAGCCAGCTACTCCTCTACTGCCCACCTTTAGGAATTACTCCTTTTTCCAGTAGTAGAAAGAACAGTGTTCATGGAATAAAAGAATTGGGTTCTGCTCTACCACAGATCAAATTCTTTAAGTCATAGCATATTCCTATTCCCCTTACCACTAAGAATGGAGAGTGAAAGGTTTTGTGGTTGTGCTACTGGCTGTGATGCAGGTTTTATGGTAGTAGAACCAGTGCTCTGCTTGGATCTGAGGCAGATTTTCTTAAAGTTCAATTTGACCTATAGACAATGACAACTAGCTATCTACTGATAAAGTTTAGAAAATACTGTCAACGAATTTTCTTCATCTGACCCTGTAAAAGTTTATGTAAATGTCAAATCTGTATTTGCTGAGAAACTAAGCAGATTCCATTATGCAGTGAAGGTCAGGATGATAAGTTTTGTCAAATAGCCTTCACTAGGAGAGCCATGAACATGTTTGGCTGGGAGGAATGATGCTTGTTTTATAAAACAAATGCTACTCAAATGAAGTCCACCACCCTCTATTAGGATGAATATGTTCAGAAACACCTGAACCTATAGAAGTTGAGAGGTTCCTGAGTTCTAGGACTGTATTTATGAAAAATGAAAGGTTAACCCTCATTTTCAGTAGGGCTCTGCCAATTTTTTTAGGCAGGTAAATTAATAGGCTGTATTCCTCTTGGTTATATGCTCTGACTTTCATTGTACTCTCGAAGCTCTTAGAACAGTGTTAAGACAGAAGACCACCTTTCTCTCTCCTGTTTTGGATGTATGCATCCTTTGACAGCTGTGAACTCATGAAATGTAATGCTTCATCACCTCATGCAAACCTACGGTCAGCCATAAATCAATATTTTATTTTTTCTGATTTATCCCCTCCACCTTCCCTCTGCATCCCTTTGAGAAGTGCCATGCACTGATGCTAAGACTGGTTGATTAACCATACATTTGAATGCATGATGATGCACATGTTATGGTGAATCAGACACCTATTTCAAAATCGTAAAATAGAAAAGAGCTCTTGAGTTTCTCTGCTGTCAAGAATTGCACTATTTTGAATCACTGATTGCTGGAGTGTTCTTAGATTTTTTTCCCCCATCATTTGTCCTTTTGCTTAGCCTTATTGGTGTTTCTGTTTCTGAGGACGCTGAAATGGCTGAATTCAGCTCACAGCTATTTGAGCCAATACCAACAGTGCCTGTTCAACAGCAACCACTGAAGTGGGAAAAATGCCAGTGTACAGACAAAGCTTCCAAACAAGGCCTATTGAGGGTCTGATCCATATCCCCCTCTGAAGGCATTGTGAATGCCCTTGGGTTTTTGCATCCCAATAATAGATTTCTGTAAGAGAGTTCAATTCAACAGTACTTTCTAATACGTGGCCTGTCATTAATTTGCCCATTGGCATTCCTGGTAATAACCTTAATTATTCTGAATTCCTTTATAGTCTCATGGTTTTACAACAATACTGCTGTGATTTAACATTAATAACAGACCCTTCCTAGGAAGGAGTATCAATTTCTTTCTTAGGTAATGTTATAATTAGCAACATCTTGCTGTGACAATTGCTGCTATAAAAGACGTACCATTTATAGATGGTATTACATATGCAGTGTGCACTGCATGCACATTCAACCATCCTGATATATGCTTAGTGCCTGGGAAGGCAACAGTGAAAGATACACATGCATAAAAACATTTGAAAATGCTTTAGATGTAACGTAGAATATTTTTTGTGCATTCAAGGCTGTAAACGAAATAGCAGGAGCCTTGGAAGAAGGAATTAACTTATGGTTATGTCTATCTTATGAGCTTCCAGTACTTTTATATCATATTTTGGTCTCGTCTATACAGTTGTGTATTGTCAGCCAACAAACTGTAATTTCATGCTTGAGTGGGCTGATAAAAGCCTATTCTTCTGCTTCTTTTTATGTTCATGCTACACTATACTGTAATAATGGAGTGAGAAGGGGAGGGAAAAATAGAATTAAAAATTGTCACAAGGAATAATAATCAATATCCATCAGTAAAATCTACTATAGTAGATACTATGGTAGCTTGAGCAGCAGTTTGTTCTGGTGAATACACTGGGATTCCATTCAGTACATTAAGCTTTGGTGCAATGGCTTCAAGTTCTGTACTTTGACTTGATAGGAATGTAACAGACAGCTATACAGGTAGAAGGAAGCTGCAGAACTGCAAAGTGTTTCTTTAAAGTAGGAATTTTTCCACTTGTAAATTGTGTCTGTGCTAGAATATTTGACTATAGCTATTAATATAATACTTTTGCATAAAGTTTGCCTGTGAAAGAAATCCTCTGAACTTTGCTCTATCTTGTTACTGTATTTGCTGAATTTCTTTTATACTAAAGCCTAAAATCTTGATGCTGTCAAGATTTAACATGCTACAATTTTCTACAGTGGCTTAATGCAGCTGAAAAAAAAAAAAAAACAGAGAACAGAGAAATTAACAGATTAACAGAGAAATGAAAGTGGTTCTGCAGGTTGGATTGTCTGACTGGGGCCTTGGTTGTATGTAGTGCTGTGTGCTTGCGGTGGGACTTGAAAGTACAGCTTCTGTACTTGGTAATTCCAGGAGGAATAGCTCGAGTGTCTCAGCTCTTGGGAATGGGCAAAGATTGCTTAGGCTGGGGCATGGACTGCTCACCAACAGGCACACAGTAGACTGGTGCCTGAGGACAAGGGGATTCCTTAATCTCAGCTGCTAGAACAGGAAATTGGTCATAGCCAGTCAAAATACTTCAGACGTTATCTCTGTGTCTGAAGGACTGGTTAAGTGACATAACAAAGCAAGATAAACCGACAGAAAGCTCTGGCAGAACACTAGGCAGGAGCTTTAACTTCTTTCCTGTTCCCTCTGCTCCTTTGTGAAAGGCACATTAACAGCCAGTGCCGAGCACCCTGCAAAAGGCAGATTTCAGAATCTTCAGTTCCACTTTGACTTTTTGTCCATTTTCTGACCTACTTGGTGGGCTGCTAGTCTCTATGCAGTTGATGAGCCTTGGAAACCTTTCAGAACCATTCAAGAAATAACATTTTGGCTTTTAAAATAAGATTTAGAGCTGTTTTATACAGGAAAGATTAAAATGTCATATTTTGTTTATGAATAATTTTGCTTTTAAAATTTTGAACTTCTTGTGGAATGAATACTTTTTAGCTATTGTAGATATTCACGTATTTTAATATATTTTCACATGAAAGATAGCAGTATAGTTGCACAAAGACTCATACATTTATATTGGGGCTGTTGGGCTCTGTGAAACATTCTTTTTATTCGCTTGTGATTCCTCTTATCAGAAATTGAGAGAAGCCCTTGAGCTGAAAAACAAAAGGTATTCTATGTCAAATGAGCTAAGATGTTACATATAAAAGCAGGTGATTCTACACTGAGTTGTTTCGAACAAGCTGAAGCCCAGATTCTGCCTTAGAAACCATGCAAAACTCCTTCAAAAATCAATGACCATTTGACACAAAGTACAGAAAATAGAACCTAGCCCTGTATGTCCCTGAAGGATGGGAACAAGGACTCAATAACAGCTCACAAAATGTTTTTTTGGATATTGTGGATCTCTTTTCACACAAAAGCACTTCTCCTTTTCTCAAATCACAGTAGCAATGACATGCTTGCCTTTTTCACTCGTACCGTGCCTGCACTGTTTAATCATTATTTTGAACATTGATTTTTTGAAATCCCATTCCCCCATGTTTCTCTACTTCTTCCTTTATAGGCAAGAACAAGCTAAAGTACGAAGGCCTTTTAACAATGGATTTGCTACCACTGAAGTAACAAGAAAATAAACCCATAACAGTTTGCTTCGAGAATTATTTAGTTTGTATGTTATTTTGTATTGCTTGGAGGGATGAAGTTAGAATACAGAAAAGAGTCTCATCTCATCTTTCTATTGTCTTCCTTTGTAACTTACAAACTTGTACTTAGCCTGTTGTTTGCTATATTTTTCAGCTCTGAACATATAAATAGGTCTTTGCACAATGTATGAGTTTCAGTGTCAGGATGAAAAACCTAAATAGTAAAAATTTCAAACTTCAGCTCCTTACTTCTGATCCTTTTGATTATACTTTGTGTAACCAAAAGTCCTGCAGCTCATCTCTTCCTTCAGGATCATGGTGGAGAAAGGGTGAGTGAAAAGATTCATATTGTGCAATAAAAATATCAGGAAACTATTACAAATAGTCTTCATGTATGTCTTTTGCAATGGGAAGGTGAAAAGGAACGTGCATCAAATAATGTAAAAGAACCACAATTTTTTAAAATCTCTTTCTAGTTAACTTTTTGTTTGCAGTTGGCAGTTAAATTATGTTTAGTAATAGATGCATAGAATCATAGAATCACCAAGATTGGAAAAGACCTACAAGACCATCCAATCCAACTGTCCAACGATCACGAATATATATCTCATTAACCACGTCCCTCAACACAACATCCAAACGTTCCTTGAACACCTCCAGGGTTGGTGACTCTACCACCACCCTGGGCAGCCCATTCCAAGGCCTGACCACTCTCTCAGAAAAGTAGTATTTCCTAAGGTCTGGCCTGAATCTCCCTTGGTGCAACTTGTGGCCGTTTCCTCTAGTCCTATCACTAGTTACATGAGAGAAGAGGCCAACCCCAGCTCATGACAATGCCACTTCAGGTAGTTATGGAAAGCGATAATGTCTCCCCTCAACTTTCATTTAAAAATACTTGGGCAGGAAAGAGAAAAGAACAGTGGATCAGATGCTTACAAATCCTCTCTTTTAATAAGTTTTAAACTAAGTTCAGGTAGTTATTGCTAGTACTAAAATGTCCTTTGGTTTCCTGTCCTTCTCAAGTCTGCAGCATTTGAGAAAGCTTTATGATTAGTCAGCTGCTCTTGTGTCATTGTTGTGTTATGATGTCCACTAAAATCCCTCAGCTGGGGTTTGTGTTTTACTCTCAGATTTTTTTATTATCTGCTTGTAAAATCTGCAAAACAGATTCCTGTGCTTGATTAGCATCTCTCTGCTATGAACCCTACCTTTTCTGGTAGCCAATCCTACATTACTGTTTCTGTGAACTACCTGAATGTGCTTGCACTGATTTTTTTATGCTTCTTTGAGTGGTAATGAGACTGAAGTCTCAGAGAGGGGTGTCTTTTCTCAGATTGGAAGCTGTCCAGCAAAATAAGGTCCTGGTCCACAGCTAGGCCACTGAGTGTCATTTTACTGTTACTACCACAGTGATAAAAGAATCAAAACAGTGGCAATAATGAAAAAAGCTTTAATTCTACAGCAGGTAAAAGAAAATGGTATGCATGTGCCTGCTTACAGACTCTTGCCTTTTCTTTCCAAAATGTCTGTCTCTAATATGACAGTGGTAACTTCTCCCTTAAGAAAAATTCATTTGAAAGTTGCAAAATTCTGAATTTTAATTTGATTGCTAGTTCACCCTGGAATGGAATTTTGCCTTTGGTAGTTTTTCCATTTTCTCACAAGCATAGAAAAGCACTTATCTTGCTTCATAGGCAGCCATTATGGCTGTTTTATCTGTGTAACAAAGGACAGCAGAAATAAAAAGTTAGGTGCCCCGATAAGTTAAGGAGGAGAAACTTTTGAAGTCTACAAATAACACAGTTCCTTTTGGCTGATTGATTTCAGGTGAGCATAAAGGACACAAACAACCTTTTTCTTTAACTAAACGGTGCACATCTGAATGACAGACAGCTGCAGTTCAAGTAGAAACATTTTTGGCAGCTGTTCCACGGAGAATTGCCTCACTCAGAACCAGACTCCTGTTTCTATTCAGCGTAACCGAATGTTAGTTCCTCAAAGTCAAAAGAAATCTGAAAAGAAGAAGAAACCTCCCCTTGCACTACTCTATTTGTGACCGTGTGCATGAGGGTATCAAAAAGCAAAGCTTTGAGGAAGCCAGACAGCTGTGCTCCTGTGCGGGCTTGGTAGCTCAGTGCAATGGATGCAGTAGACGTGTCACTGCAATACCTGCAGTATGCCTCTGCCAACTGATTCCTGCCTGACCTCTTATCAGTCCTCATGCCTGCCAGAAATAGGCAGCAGCAGAGCTCTGCTCATTCGGTCTTAGATGATCACAGCACACAGTTCCATCTTACTCCATTGCCAGAAAAGAACAGAATTGGCTGTAGGTGGAACCAAGGCTTATCTCTTGCAGTTTAACACTTCTTAATTGAAACCTAAGAGCATGTGAAGCCATCTTTTGTTCTTTTCCTTCTTACTTTATTATACTCTAGCACATATTTTCCTTTTATAAAGTAAGACATTTCTTCTCAGGACAAGCTAGAGTATGATGAGTAAGCTCACATAATTATCCTGCAACATGATATGAGCTTCTCGTTATGAAGAAGGTGAGCATTTGTGGAAGGAAAAATCTTAGCAGAGCATTATGTTCCCTTTTTCATCTTCAGTTTCAGTTATTTCTGCATATTTTATTGCTTTATTGTGTACTTCAGTGTAGGAGTCCCAAATACTTTCTCCTTAATGCAAGTGCTCCACCAGAAGGGGGAGAGCAGTTCAGTCACCTTCCTGACTGATGCTACAGAACAATCAGTGAGAGCAACAGTGACCCCCTGTGAGGAAGTCAGGATTTCATGAATACAGAAAGAGAAGGAAGCTTTGTGTAATAACATATCAAACCAAGAATAGCAGAATAAGTTTAGTCCAAAGTAGCTGGAGAAGCAGGTAAAGGCTGTTTACAGTACATTCTTAGATTCATTTTACCTTCATTTTAAGGAAGAGGTTGTGACAGGAATAAAGGCCTTTGTAGAAAAGAAAGAATTCTAACTCTAGACAGGTAGAGATTAGGCAGCAAAAAACAGCAATGCTTATAAGCAAGTAAAGAGGTAGAAGACTGAGAAGAGCTAAAGCAGATTGCTGCCAGTTGGGACTAAAGTTACAATTTCATTGTGGGATGCGTTGGGATGGGAAATCTTTGCACACCACCTGTTTGAGCTCTGCCCTTACGTACTCAGGTCTTGTCCCTACAAGATGAAATTCCCACTAACTTACTTATTCACCAGCTAAACTTGGCTGCATCTGCCTTGAAAAAACAACAATACAAAAGTATGTGTATTGTGCTGTTTGTTTCCTAAAAACAAATTCATGAAGTATTTTGTGTTGCTTTCCTCACATCTCCACTTGCCCTTAGGAGTATATCACAGCTTCAAATGATAACCTACTCTGAGTTGTAAAAACAAGGAAGCCGAAATAAATTCAGTGGAATTATCCCAATGTCAGATACCAAGTATTTTGTTTTGCATTTTACTTGTTTAAATAATTGAGATGAAATTCCAAGAGCATATGTTGAGCTTACTTAAGATGGTTTAAATGATCTCTTCATTTTTCTTGTTCCAGTGTAAAAATTTCCTAGCCTAGATTTTAGAGAATGGTATGTTTTTCTTAGGTGTCAATACCTGATTCAAAGATACTTGCTTAAACAATCCTTATTGAATCCAGCTGGCTCTGGATAAGGCTTCTACTGTTTTATTCAGAACAAATATAAAATTTGATCCTCAAGAGCCTTTTTTTTTTTTTTTTTAATTCTACCCTAGTCTGGCACATTGTCACCATCTAAATCGACTGGAATAAGTGAAAATCATTCAGAATGACAGCAAAAAACAGCACCGCTTTTTGGCTTCTTCAGCGACGTTTCCTCCTTTTTGCTTTTTGGCCACAAAATAAACAGGCATAAGAGATGTAACTGCCAGAAAAGTCAGCAGATTGGTGTTAATGCCTAAGAGGAAATTCCTAACTATAGAAATGTCACAATCATCTACACTTTCAAAGTGTATTTCCAGATAGATGGTTATTTTTCACTGTCTTATCTTTGGAAACCATATCATAATCCTCCATGCAATCTTATTGGACACAAACATGGTGTTACATGACAATTTCTTCTTTTAAATTTAGCACCACAGCTTTGTAATGTTAGAGAAAAACAAACCTAGAAAATCTGTATGGATAGTTTGTCTCCACAAAAAGAGTGTTACCTCAAAAATGCCATACTGATGAGACACTCAGCGCTGTGAGTCACAGCATTAGTGGGCTGAACCATTATTGTGTATGGATATACATTTTCTCTGTTTGTAAAATTCGAAGTGTTTTATTTGTAATAGAAATACATTTTAGGATAAAGGTGTGGTTGTAACATTTGAACATCTGAATTTTGAAGAAAGCTTATGACTTAAAGAAGTTGATACTTAAGAATGCGTTCTTTTTATGACTCGTAAAAAAATCACATTACTATAATATATTCTTGAAATGCAAAAGAGTTAGAAACTAGAATTCGTAAAAAAAAAAAGCATTACAAACCCAGATTCAAAATCACTTTCTAGATAAAATGTCAGAAGCGAAGATTTAAGATCTCTGCCATACAGATAACCTTTGGGAAGGCAGTAGTAAAGACCATCATTTTCACTTCTGCTGAATTCCACATTCTTTTTACTTTGCAGGCCCTGTTGTCCAACTATTTCATATCGATTTCTCTCTTTCCCTTCCTCCTCTGTCCCTCGATTTGTAGTTCTACCCTTGTTGTCTCTTTCATTCTTTTTTTCTAACTCATACCTTTGTCCAGTTCTTGCCTTCTGCTTTCTTATTTCATTTTCAGAGCACAATTATTTTTTTCCTTCTCCTTCCCACCCCATTCATGTATCTCTTTCAACCTACAGCTTTTAAGATAAATCACAACCACAGGCTTTTTCTTTCTGAAAAAACGGAGGCCTGGATGGTAGCTAAAGTTATTCTTGATATAATATTATTCTATATTTTTATTTTTTATGATATAATATATAAAAATTATATATATATTTATATTATATTATATTTATATTTATATTATTATTTTATATATTATATAAAATATTTATATAATATATCAATTATAATTGATATAATATTATTCTATAATGCTGGTACCCAGCATTAATGTTTAAGCATGTTTCCTGTTTTATATTGCATTTACCTACGACTTGTAAGTATCATTAAGTAATTATTCTAAGAAAATACTAAGAGCTTTTTGGCCCTTGAAGCTGCTCTGATAGATGAATTAGATCAATACAGTCATTTATAACCAGATATATGTTGTTTGTTTGTTTGTTTGTTTTTCCCTGTCAAAAGACTCTTTGAAAGATAACTTCAGTAGGATTTTTCTTAGGAAGCTGAAATATTTCATCTTAGTTCATTGCAGATCATAACAGAAAAACAAACATATAACTGGAATGTTAATTTCTACTCACTAGTGCAGGACAAAGGAATTATCAGTAGAAATGCTACCAAATAATGGAGACTACTAGAAAAGTTTTGCCCATTTAGCTCCTTAGTTACTATGCTTGGAAATTATCAGGACTTGTACTGTATTCATTTTATTTTCTGTTCATAGCTAAGGCATGATTATTATTCTGGGATCTCGCTGACTTACACAGAGCCTCTCCAGAGTGAATTTGAAATGGCAGTAAATCAGAATGGTTGCTTTTATCATCTCTTTGCACAGGTGTTAGTGACAGCAAGGGTCACTAATGCTGATGTAAAGAGTAAGAGAGCATGAGTGTGAAGAGAATCAGTATTGTTGCATCAGTATGAATGTGGAAGGATGTAGAAAGGCTCAGAAGTCCAGGAAATATCAAGTATGAGCTTCCTGGAAATCCTGTTGTAGAGCGCAGCTTTGCATCTCAGCTGGTTCTCACAAGCAGCCTCACCACTGCACTCTACTTCTCTAGAACTTTGTATTTGAACTTTCAATATTTCTTCTCCTTACAAAAGTATAATTGATTTCAACGTCTTTAGTTTTTGTTTCTGAAAGTAAACCAGTTTGGGGTATTATGAAAGTGCCAGTTGTAATGAAACTATCACCTGCAGCTTGGAACAGAAAAGGATACCTGTGATCAAATACATACCAAACTCTGAACAGCCACGCACTCTCTGCTTTGGTTGTATTTTTATCCAAGTTACATGCAGTCTGCAAATAAGCAAATAAAAAAGTGAAATGCGTTTTTATGACAAAAAACCATGAAGTTCCAATATTAAAAATACGTCAAACCAGTAACAGTTTATTGTACTTCTTTCCCCTTCTAATCTGAAAAGCCTCTCTTACAGGAATGTCATCTCTCAAATTGGTTCATGAGCAATTTGGCTCATATAACACACTTCTCATTATACTGTATACTTGATGGAGGAATGCAGCATTTAGTTTTATTAATGATTCCAATTTTATTAAGAAGCTGAGAAGCACTGTATTCTAAGATCAGTAAAATGACATTTTGATCTAATTGCTGTTGTGGGATTACTTCAGTTTACTCCTACAAGCTCGGATGCTGTATGCCTAACCAAATGTCATTTTTGAAGGTACTGTGGTATTCTAATAATCATGACACTGCTTTCTGTGCTGCTCTCCAAGAGAGAGAAGATCACAGAAATATTGAAAAAGCAGGGGCAGTCATAAGCACCAAAATGCACTGACTCAAAATACTGTTTTTCATGCTGTAAACTAATTCTGGGACACCCTGCACAGGTAGACGGGCTGTCATTTTACTGAGAATCATAATTTGGAATAATATATTTGTGAGAGTCTTCTGCGCAAAAATAGCTAGTTTGGTCTTGCTCTGGGCATCACATTAATACCAGTGGCATGATGGAATTAGGAATGGGACTGTCAGTCCTCTAAAGGATATTTTCTTCTTGTTTCTGTTTTGTTGGAAGTTAGATTTGTTTGTAATAGGAATGCTTTTCTTCATGCAGTTTTAAAACACGTTATCTAATTATTTTTATTCTAATCGAACACATTAAAAATTCTCATAATACTTAACATGCATGTAAATGGGCTGACGATAATAATATTAGTGTGCTGATCCTTAAAACTGTAGGGTCTGGTTCCAAGCCATCATAGACTTGGGAACTTTGGTCACAAAGGAGATGGACAGAAATTTCTGCAGCAGATCTGGAGGCCTCTCCATTCTGGCTGAGAAGGGGGGAGCCTAGAGGCTTACTTCTCACACATTTGCTGGCTTTTAAATATCTTATTCTTGAGTGGGTTCAGTCCTTCTTGTACAATCCCCTGAAGCTCTAATTAATGGAACTAAGTGCTGGCAGGCGGCTCACATCTCATCTGGCTGAGATATTAAGTGGCAACAGAAGACAGTGGCACTTGGTATGTTACTTATATGAGTTCTGTGTGAGGTTTATGAATATGCGCTGTGCAGGATTCAGATTGAACTATGATCTAGTAATACTTAAGAAAAGCCAAAATGTATTCTAGTTTATGCTATTACAAGTAAAACAACTTGTTTCACTGTGAAGAGATGCAACACAGAAAATGTAAAGTAGGTAAATGAAATAAAAACATTATATATTATATAAATACAAAAATTATAATAGATAAATATTAGAAATAAAAGGAAAACAAAAAGACAACAAAGGGGAAGAAAAGAAAAAGATGAGAGAAAAAAACAACTGTTTGTTCAGAGTTGATCAAACAACTCTGATAGATACTGAGTTAAAGAGGGCTACAGAGAATGTGATAGAGATCTGCAACAGTCTAAGATCGAGATGTCGAATACAAAGAACTCAGAGAAATGAAAATAGAAGACCACAGGGTAGAAGAAATCAGTGCAGCAAAGCTATTTTCCAAAATAAAATTTATACCATAAGGATTACTGCCATGGACATGTCAGAGCATGAAATGTGTTACATTTATTTACACCTCCTGAATTGTGTTCCTGAGTTTTGTCAACAGAGATAGGTGTTGATTCACAGGGCACTGCTGGGCACTTGACATGTTATTGTTATTCATAAACAATTATTTTCATTTCTATTAAAAGAAGGAGGCAACTAGAAGCCCAGGGTTTCTGGAGAAATCAAGTTTTCACAAACCATTTGGTCAATTTTATACCACTCAATTCAGCATTCTGTTATGTTTGATAGCTCGTGACTGCTGCAAAGGAGAACAGCTCTGAAATTAAATGGTTTTGAAATTCACGCAAGAACAGATAAATGTTAACAACATAAAAAAAGTGGTGTGTCCTGTATTCAGCCAGAATTTCAGCAGAGGCATTGCAAGAATTACTACCAAGTCACCAAGGAGGGTGATATTTGTAACCTGTGCCTTCAGCATCAGAATATATCAGTATCACAGCTTGGTGCAACAGGGTGCTGTACCAGCCATTTGCTAGGGACTGAGATGTAAAAATAAAGATATGATCATATATGAATCAATTTTTTTCTATTATTTTCAGAGAAACTTTAGGACATTTAGGCATGTGAATTCCATTCAGCTCAGTGAAAGCTGAGACCCTAAATGACTTCTGATATATGCAAGTGGGTAAAGTTTAGAAGTTCAGTCTAATAATATTTTTTATGTATTTCCATGTGGATAGCGTCTCTCATTCATTTCTTGCCCTAACTTATTATGTACGTTTTTCTAATTGTTGGGTAATTTCAGTTGCAGTTAGGCAGTTGGAAGGAATGCTTGGGATGGTATTACCCAGAAACAGGAACAAGATTTTTTTATCTGTTGTTTTTCTTTTTCTTTTTTTTTTTTTTTTTTGCTGTGAGAATTTGCCAAGTCTCACGCTGGTTTTCCTTACTCCTCTTAGCATGCTGAAGGACACCTTACCTCTATGCGTACTGACTCTTACAGAGTCACAGTTGCAGACAATGCTGCGTCTGAAAGAATTCTGTACAAATGTGACAAAATAGGGAGGATGGCAGACGATCTTTGGGAGCTTTTTCACCGAGCTCCTTTAGTTCAAAGTTTTTATGTTCAGAACACAGACAGATTTCTATGTTAAAAATATTTTCAGAAACCTGGCCTGCTGGGACAGAACATTGCACGCTTTCCCTTTTTATTCCAGGAAATGGAAAGTTGTTCTGAAATGTTGCATTTCCCAGAAAGTCTCATCTGGAAGGTGATAAATAGCTGGATTTATGAAGGCTACATTCTACTATTCTGCTTGTCAGAATTCTCAGGATATCTTTGCACTGCTTTATAATTTTCTTCAAAGCTCTCTAACACCTTTAGTTACAAAATATTCATGAAATACATCTCCTTTTCTGTACCCTGTACTATAGAGACAATTTGCAGTTCCTTCTCAATGACCTTGATGAGGGATAGTGGCCACCCTCAGCAAGTTTGCTGATGATACAAAGTTGGGAGGATTGGCTGACACTCCTGAAGGCCTTGCTGCCATTCAGTGAGACCTGGATAGGCTGGAGAGCTGGGCAGAAAAAAAACGGATGAGGTTTAGCAAAAGCAAGTGTAGAGTCTTGCATCTGGGGAGGAATAATTGCATGCACCAATGCAGGCTGGGGGATGGCCTGATGGAGAGGAGCTCTGCGGAGAGGGACCTGGGTGTCCTGGTGGACGACAGGTTGGCCATGAACCAGCAGTGTGCCCTTGTGGCCAAGAGGGCCAATGGCATCCTGGGGTGCATTAAAAAGAGCATGGCCAGCAGGTCGAGGGAGGTGATCCTCCCCCTCTACTCTGCCCTGGTGAGGCCTCATCTGGAGCACTGCGTCCAGTTCTGGGCTCCCCAGTACAAAAAAGACAGGGATCTCTTGGAAAGAGTCCAGCGGAGGGCCACGAAGATGGTGAAGGACCTGGAGCATCTCTCCTATGAAGAAAGGCTGAGTAAACTGGGTCTGTTCAGCCTTGAGAAAAGAAGACCGAGAGGGGATCTGATCCAGGTTTATAAATATCTAAGGTGTGGGGGGCAGAATGGTGAGGCCAGACTGTTTTCAGTGGTGAATGGAGACAGGACAAGGGGAAATGGCTGGAAACTGCAGCATAGGAAGTTCCGCACAAATGTGTGCAAGAACTTCTTTACAGTGAGGTGACGGAGCACTGGAACAGGCTGCCCAGGGAGGTGGTGGAGTCTCCTTCTCTGGAGATGTTCAAGACCTGCCTGGATGCCTACCTGTGCTACCTGCTGTAGGGAACCTGCTTTGGCAGGGGGGTTGGACTCTATGATCTCTGGAGGTCCCTTCCAGCCCCTACAGTTCTGTGATCCTGTGATTCTCTTTATTTATAATTTGCTGGTTTAAAAATTTTCCAGCTATAATGCTTTCTTTGTCAAATGTTCTCCTTGAGTGGTTCAGGTTTATGCAGCACATACATCTGAAATCATAACATACCTGGTTTGCAGCTTCTGCTTTCATATCTTCATCTGGATCTACACCAACTCTGTTTTAAAAAAAAAAACAAAAATGTGGTAATGGCCAGATGTGTATTTGAGAGCTTTGAGGGAAGAAGTATTTCTCTTGTGCCCACCAGGTGAGAAAAGCAGAGAACTGACAAAACGTTGAGATCACTTTTCAAATCAGGGCAGTTCTTAATATGTTTTTATGAACATGAGACACTGAGGTTAAATCTTCACCGTATTTTGTAAATGATACAATGTAAGTGTTAAGTCACCTGAGGAGGAACTGGAGTTTAAGAGGTAAATGAAGGAGAAGACTGCAGGACTATGGAGTTTCTTGACTGAGCATGGCTTCTAGCATTTGGAAAGTGCTTTGCTCTGCAAACAAACCACTGGATGCAAGAGTGAAAAACGATTTTTTTCTATCACAGCTTTTGAGTTTCAGTGAATCTGAGCGCTTTAATCTTTTTTTTTTTTTTTTTTTTTTTTTTTTTTTAAATAATGACTCTGGTGCAGACTCTGGTCATTTAAATAATGACTCTGGTGCAACAAGGAAACAGACTGCACAGCTACTTATTTTGCTTCTTCATGTCCTGTTCCTTGAATTGCTAGAGAAGTCTTCTGACAGTACTAACCTATTCATTTGTTTGGAGTAAAGCAATCTAGCTGTTTTCCATTCCAGTAATGGAAACATTTACAGGGGAAAAGAAAAAGGAACATACATGAAGGTTTAACCATCAGTCTGACACTGACCTTGTTACTGTCACATACAGAACTGTGGTGTCTTTATCTATGCTCAACATTGTAAAACTCAGCAGTGTGAGACAGTCCTGTGCTGCAGTAGACGGCTGAACTGCAGCAGGGTATGGAAATTGGTACAGCAGGAAACAGTGGTGCAGGTGGAGGTGTGATCATCCCAGGCTCATAAAGCGAGTCAGAATCAGAGAATCCAAGTCTCCTAAACCCAATTGTATACCCTGTTTATTAGACTGTGCTTACTTACTGGATGTGTTCACTGACAGTGTCACATGGCTGTCACAGAAAAACACTGGTAATGCAATAGTTAAGGGACAGCATAGTTCTAGAAATAACATAAAAGAAATAATACAGAGAATTCAAAGCATTTATGCATGATAGGTATAGCTGAAAGACTCCAGCACAAAGTTCCCCACACTCTGTTCTCCTTAATGAGCTTGACTTGACCTCAAAGAATCAGTCTCCTGGGACAGAAGTAATTTAGCCTTCACGCAGTTCCGAGTTTACTGGAGTTGAGAAACTGCCAGTTCTGACTGATTGTGTGTGCTGGAGTTGCGATGCGTTTATTACAGAATGAGCTAAGACAACAGAAAACATTTCACCCGAGACTAAAAGAACACTAAGAGAGAATATAAAAAAGACTGGACAGTGGGATCAACAGGAACCAGTTTTTGGCTGCTGGACTGACTGTCTCAGAAATATAACTGTTAACTAATCAGGAACAATAGGAATCCATCGGCACAGAAAAAATCCAGGCTCAAAGAGTTATGCAGATATTTCTTTCCTGTGGTAAGCTACATTTTCTCTGTATGAATATATGTTACGTTGAGTCCTTATGGCTACAGAGTTAGCTAGCACTTCCGCCTTGATTGTCCTGTAGACAACAGATTATGATAATATGGCACATATGAAGATATTCACATGAAACCTCTTGTGAAGGAGAATCTCACTATTGGAGATCAGTGTGCACAGCATTATCTTATCCACTGATGCAGTTACTTGAGAAAAAAAGAAAAAAAAAGGTCATTTTTTGCATTTTATTGTCAAGTTTCTTAAAGGATTAAAATAAAAAACAGATTGTAAAAATGTGAATCTTAGTGATTCCATTAAGTGTGCACTAAGCAGATTCAGTTCAGGCAGTTCTGAAGCTGAGTATTTCCTACCCAAACATAGGCTTGGAAGCCTCACATCAAGAATCTACCATTGAAAATCACAGTCTGCAGCAATTAATTTGATGAACTCGATGTGAACTAGAATGCTATTTTTAAATGGCAGATACTGAAAACAAAACATAGCAAATTACACAAGACAGTCAAGACGACTGAAATTAAGCTGTTACGTGCTTCAGGTTTCTATCCTTGACCTCTGCAGGGCTGCAACATCTAGAATTTGCAAACTTAAAATTCCTGATCAATTACAGTGAAGAACTTAAAGAAATATTCTACTGTTAATGTTGGGATAAGTGTCACTTTTAGCATTCTCGATTTTCATTTTCTGTGAGAAGTCAGAAAAGTATTTTCCACATTTAGTATTATTTTACTTGTCCTTCCTTGCTGCCAGTTTTGTCCCTTTTCTCCTGTAACCATGTTTCGTGGTTGTATTATCCCTTTTCCAACCTTCTGTCCCACTTTCTGGTTTTTCTGTACTCCTTGTTCATTTCTTCTCAACTCCTCTAAACATTGTATGTTTTTATTTCCAACTTTCTGGTTTTGCACCTTCTTATTCTATATGTTAAACATTTAGGATAACATCTAAACCAATTTATTTGGATTGAATATAGACTAGATGACTTTTTCTGTGACACAAATCTGGCTTTTCTCATTAGAACATTAGTACCACTGAGATCTTTACATTCCCCTCCCTCCCCCCTTTTCAGTTAAAATGTTACTAAAGATGATTTTTTGGTGCAAGAATCATTGTTTACCATGATTTGACTCTTTAGAATACAATTAAACTTATTTCTGTAGCACTTAAGGAAATGGTACATGGCAGATTATTTCAGTATATAATACCACAGAGGGCTGGAAGATATTAAATTTGATGGGATTATTTTGCAGATCACAGGTGCACACTTCTGTGAAACAGGCCTACCTATTCCGATAAGAAATGTCATGTCAATAGCTGTGGTTTGGTGCAGGATGGTGCCAGAGACAATTTGGTGTGCACTGAGAGAAACACAACTAAAAATAATTGTGGTTTTTTTTTATCCTGGTTTTCCACTGATAACTTAAAAGAGCCTCCAAATGTTCTGCTTTCCCTCCCCTTTGTCCCACTGGGGAAATCTCATCCTCTCTGTTCAGGCATGGACTTCTTTACCCCAGAGCCAGCTGAGATTACTTCATCTATAAACCCAGAAAGCAGTCTGGTTTTATGATAGTATAAGGTGATTTATTCCTTTGTTTTGAGAATATGAGACATGGCATTTTACTGAACAGATTTCTCAGCACAAGCTTGTTTTTGGGTATCCTGAGATAAAGTGGGAGGCCAAAAGGACTGGTTGAAAGAAGCTGTAGGGCAGTGCAAGTTTCTTTTCCCCAGCAAATACTTCCTTCTGTGTTAGTACATGCTGTTTCATGTTTTTGTTAAATACTTTCTGATTTTGAGGTGTAATGTTGACAAATAACATGATGATTTGTTAATTTCAGATTGCACTTTGATTTATTCCAGTTGCTGCTAATCACAATGAAACATTTTTTTTTTCTGCTCCATGATTGTACAGTTAGGTTAAAAAACACATTTATTTTAGATTTTGAAGTATCCATTAGTATGCTTTTTCATTTTTGCATAGGCTTTTCTTTTAGAATTTATTAGAATATTTTAAGAATGGTTTCTGATGAAGTGTGCACATTACAAGGAGGATCTGGATTTAAAGACACTTTTTTTCACATAGAAAGAAATGCAATGAAGACTTTTTAATCAAATCTACATTGCTGTGCAGTTTAACTACTGTATGTATTTTGGTGGGCTTTAGTAATGTCTTCCATTTTGAGGGATTCAAAATCCTGAAAGCCGGCCTATGTTGTTCTTTCTGCCTTTCCATAATGGCTGTATCAAAACCCAGATTTAGACATTGTTCAAAGTTTCTATATTCAAAATCCGGCACTGAAGCTTGTGACTGCAGCCAGTTTCTAGTAATTAGGCCAAAGCGTTGCTAGGAACTGTGCACTGGCCTGCAGAAATACCCTTTGCAGTTTTCAGTATTTAAATCCCTGTGTGCTATCAAGTGCATCGCTTTTTTATCAACAGTCAGAATGCATTTGATTATAAGAAGAGGATTTTGTTGCTGAATACAAAGCAGTCAATAACATCTTTTATGATGTGGTTTGCAATGAAAATGGATGAAGAGATAAATCCCAATTTGTCAGGGGAACCACAAGTAAGAATCACAAAGCTAATCTATAGGAATACTGAGTAGAAAATTACTATTCTGTCAGCAAACTTTTCATTCTCGCATTCAAATTACCACAAAGCCAATGCTCTAGGATTAGATCTCTGCTTTCCACAATAAAGGCACAGAAAAAAACTTAAACTTGTGTTTTCTTAAGGATCTCAGAATGTAGAGCAGAATTTTGGTTCTACACCTACAGTTAGGATTCTCAGCCCTCACTCACTTTAGCTGCCAAGAAATCTCTAAACAGAGATATTTCTCTCAAATCTGAATTATAAATATAGAAACATTATTTTTGGGCCTGTTTAGGCTTTATGTGTTTGCAGAATGAAGCAGTCCAGTGCCTGGTTTATGCACACTGGATTGTGTTTGTAGTCCCAGCTAGTCCAGTTTGCACCTACCAAATACTCACACAAGTGAACTGTGCTCCAGTTGAAGAAAACAGGACTATCTTAAGATGAAAACATGATACCAAGTATTTTAATCTAGGCCCTTTCAATTTTATGGCTAATGCATTAGAGTGTCCTGCAAGGCCAGCTTCTATC
Source organism: Lagopus leucura (assembly GCF_019238085.1). Taxonomy (NCBI): domain Eukaryota; kingdom Metazoa; phylum Chordata; class Aves; order Galliformes; family Phasianidae; genus Lagopus; species Lagopus leucura. The sequence goes on along the minus strand of NW_024962274.1, from coordinate 5,069,196 downwards.
AGTAACCTCAACCTGAGGTGGTTCCATAACACACCTCCTAGAAGTGCCATAAATACTGGCCTGAGAGTGATACAGATGGCGGTACTGTCCATCATCCTGCTGAGGCTGTTCTGCTGCATCAAACAGTGTTCGAGCACTGACAAAGGCCCAGGAAACAGTTCTACTAATTTGTGTATTAAATAATATACCTAAAAGCTGCATTAAATAATGCAACAAGAGATACAATGAACAAAACATCAGGCTTGGGAAAATTTACAAGAGAAATATCTCGTATTGTAAGAGACTTGTCCCTGCTCTAAGAGTATGATGGTGAATGTGTAACTGATGACACATGATATTATAGAACTGTCAGGTAAGGGCCAGAATTAGCTAAGTCTCATTTACTACTTCTTCAGTAGGAAAAAGTATTCAAGAAGATAGTCTTGCATTTCTTTCTGTGTCTGATCTCTTATTACAAAATGGGGATAATAATAGTTGCTCCACACCATTGCTCTTCTGTCTTGTGTATTTAGGTTGTAAGTGCACGATTTACAAATATACTCTGTGTTTGTATCAGTTCTAGCTCAGCAGAGCTGTGGTTTTGTTCAGAGCCTTAGGAGTGCTGCTGCAAAATGATAGCAATAGTGGCATATTTCCCAAACTGTCATAAGCTTCATTGGAAGAAGTAACCTCAGTGCACTTGTCTCAGTCTTCCCCTGGCTGTCTTGCTGCAACTAAAACAGTCTGTAAGCTTCAGCTTCTATCTCAAAACATGTCCATATCATGAAAAGCTTTTTGAATAAGTGATTTATAACCCAATTTTCAAAGCTGGCCATTAAACTGAATTTGCAACAGGAGTCTTGAATATTTTTGCATGAATAAATCTGAAGCTTGTGGCTATCCATCATCAGCATATTGCATTCAGTCCAAATTATTAGCTGTAAAATACTAGAAACATGAACAAAATACAGAAAAGATTGTTTCACCAACTCCAATAAATCATAACAATTGAAATAAAAGAACCCAAACACTTCAGGGTAAATAATGACTGCTCAGGCCATGATTCCAGTCCAGATGGCAGTAACTGTGATGTGTATGCCTAACAAAGTGACACCTAAAATGCTTTTTCTTATAGATTGCTGTATTGCTTGTTTATACTGCTGCTGCTGGGGACTGATGCCCTCAAAATTGTAGTACAATATTTTGAATGACATAAAGCCCTTCTGGAATTACCCCAAGAGTATAGATTGTAAATGTTCAGATCAAGCTGATTTTATTAATAAATGAATATGCTTTAGCCTAAGCTCAAGGCAAGAATAATTGCTTGTGTCTCACAGCAGAAATAACCAAGCAGTACAGTTTCATGCTGTGAAAGATTAAAGTAAATTATCAGGTAAAGGATACTTTCTAAATTGTTATGACAGCTGTTTGTCATGTGGCTAATCCTTTCTGTCATGTATACATCATGGAACAAAGAATACGATTAAAAACCTATAAAATCATGTGAATAAGAGTTAAGTGTGGATAATACCACTGTTTAAAATTTTACAAATCACTTCCCTACAGCTGTGCAGCTGTGTGAAGTAAAATTCTAAAATGTAAAAGTAGATTTTGACTTACACTTACATTTACATCATGTACTTATGCAAATAGTAACCAGGATGACAAACTGGATCTTAAAATATCAGGTATCTGATTCTCACTATTCCATTAATCCTGCTTTATCTTGCTATCGCCAGAGTGACTAAAATAGTCTGGTCACTTTGAAGTAATGCAAGGTATGTCTGTGTGACAGAATGCAATATTGGATGTCTTGTAATCATGACAATCTGAGCAGCAGTGATTTATGTCTCTATAAAGCTTCTGGTATGTCAAATAGGTTATGAATGTCATTGTTCTATGTGGACATACTTGCAGTGAGAAATCAAGCCTCCCACTTACAAGTACCAGCCAAAGCTGATTTAAATGAGCATCATTTTAACTCCTTCTGTGGAATTTCTGGAAATCATCATTTGTAGTATTACCAGTGCATGCAAATAGAACTGGAATAAAATGGGTGTGAAGCGTGGCAGTGACCAAAATGATCTTTATTATGTGTGGTGACAGCATAAGAGCTGGAGCTTGTCTTCAGATCACTGCAGTAGATTCTCAGTCTAGAATAAGATGTTACACGATTCATTAGGCTGTAATGCATGGGCATCTTGTTACACCATAAATTACCAAATCTTAGTTGACATGGAAATGTTTATCCCCACAGACAAAGCAGTTGCATGAATTACACTGAATTCTATGTCAAATCAGAATGCCAAACCCACTCTGCACACTTACCATGCCATTATGACACATGACCTGCTGCAAACTAACCAGATCTTACTAACTGGTAAATTCCCTGATTTATGAGATGCCATAAACAATGTAACACTGAAGTTGGACTTAAACCTCTGAGGTATGAAGGAGCAATTCCTCTGGTTTGTTAACTGCATGCTCCAAAATTGCTGGAAGCCAGTTGAAGACTTTATTTTTATTCATGGATGTGTCTTCCTGAAAATACTCTCTGGATTCAATTCTGCTAGATTCCATCTGTACTATGTCTCAGAAAAAGTGCTCCCCATTTTTACATTGCAAGGTTTTGGGTTTTTTTTTTTTTTTCTTTCTTTTGTTCTTCTTTGTTGTTTCTTTTGTTTTCTTATTTACACGTGGCTATTGTCACATTGTTCCTGCACCTTTCATTCATTGCATTTCAGGACATAGCAGAGTTATCACTTTACTTTTTTCCATTTATGGTCCTGCTTTGCCCAGTAACTTGTGTTATTTTTCTACACTTGCTTTAGGGAGGAGAAAAACCTTCATAAAATGTTATGGTTAACAGTCTAAATTTAGATTAATAAACTTTAGATTAATAAACTTTGTTTTACAAAGAAAACCTCTATATTCTTTACCCCTTTTTATATTCTTTTCTGGAAATCAGATCTTCCAGATGCAACTCTTTACCTAGGAATCTGATGAAGTTCGTACTCCTCAGTCAGCTTGGCAAAACTTCATTCTCTTCTCCTATCATTAGCATGCACTGAACTGTATGTAGTGTGCTTGCATGTCAGCCATTCCCCCCAAAAAGAGAAGTTTTATTTCACCCTTTCTTTTTCTAATGCCTCCTGTGCTTTTTGTAGAAACTTGAATTACAGTTTGAGCATTGGTTCATAAGGTGCTAAGCATGGGCCTAACCCTTCTTGTTCAAGGCAATGTCCCTGCTATCACTGAGTTCAAAAGAAGGAAAGCTAGACTAGCATTGACTGTGCTCAAAGAGTCTTTCCTTAGCAATTTTTTGCTGTCTATCAGCATTCCTGATCTTCTTGAGAATGTGGTGGTTATTTTAATAATCCACTGAGCATTGTACTGGCATCACTCACTAGCAGACTGATTGGTGAATGGCATTTCTTGGTATTGCTGTTTTCTCAGTGAAAGAAAAAGATTATTTCATGCAGCTTCTTTATGTAAAAAATGAGATCTTTAGAGGAAGATGAGCATGCTATTCTCTGCTTTTTAAGCATTTTAATCTTTGTATAAGTTAGTAGAAACTTTAATACTAAATTATGCTATGAAGTTAATTAAAATTTTTTATCGGTTTGATCCAAATTTGAAAAAATCTTTTCAGATTCAACTGTTCTGCAGACACTTCTGGAGAAAAATGCAGTTCCAAGGTCCCATCACTCAAGAACAGTAAGTCATGATTAGAGACACTGAAAAAAAAAAATACTTGAAAAATAATATAATGTCGATAAGTATCTAAAACCTCAAGAAAATACATTATAGTAGCTGGCACATACCATGCAACTACTTACTTTCTCATGGAGACTGCATTTTGCAATTTACTTTTCACCTGAGTTTTATGTCTCAGATGAGAGATGGGAAACCTGGAATAAGGTCTCTTGACACAATATAGTAGCATTAACATAGGAGAAAGGGTAGGATTTGACACCTCCTTGGGTGGTACTGAAGTAGTTCTTTGGGCTGTCAATGCAGTAAATCTCAACAAAGCTCAGCTTTTGTAATATTACTGAGCCACAGCACACAGTGGCAAGGATGTTGTGAGTTGACTGCGATTCCTCACATCCAAACTCTTTATCTTGTAACTACTGAAAAAGAAAGAAAAAACCTATATGTTGATTTTCCTCACCTGAAGCCAGATGATCTTGTACTTTTATTACCACCTGGTGTCACTGATATCAGCCTAAATGTGTGAAGGAAGAGTGATCATGTGGAGACAAGGATCTACTCTAGTGATGGGAGGTGCAGTTTGGCTTTAAAATTCAGATGTTACAAAATGGAGGGGTACAGACATAGAAATGCATTTCTGTATTGTCCTTTTATAAGAGGCAGTGCACAAAGCACAGTACTGATCACCCTCTGCATGCTTTAAGACGTTCAGCATTCCGTTCCTATCCCCATGCTGTGAGCAAGTCTATAGATCAAATATCATGCACACAATTCTCAAACTATCTATTTAAAAACAAAACAACTTGGAACATTATTTGAAATGCATTTTCAGTTGATACAAAAAGACAGAAACAGTACTGCTTCACAAGAGCTATCATTTTTTCTCATAGCAAAAACAAACAAACAAACAAAACCCACCTGAATCCTCAGGAATTAGGCCATTTTTTGGCTTCTAACTTAGACTACTAATGAGCTTTGAATGCTAGAAAATTTTACAAAAGTTCTGTATGAGGAAAAAAGCTGCTGAGATGTATCTTCACAATTTCCAACAGATGAGGCTAGTTAATTCCTGGCTGAGAAATAACAGTTCTCTCCAGTGAACGATGTCACTGATTTTTAGAGCAGTAAAATGTTTGTTCTCTGAATCACTATAGGTTCCTTTATTTTACTTGAACATAAACAGAAAAACTTTGGAGAGAAGCATGAGCCATTGTAGATATTTTGCATTACTATCAATGTGATTAAGCTAAAGTAAAACATTAAGTGCTCCTGAGGCATTTGTCTAAAGAATGAGATGATCAACTCCAAGTTCCCTGGACCCAGTGTGGGGAAACACATACAATGCACTTCACTGGCATTGGGATTTGTCACACACAGCTGGTACTATGAACAGACTTTGCACAGCCATTGCCAGTGAGGAACAAAGCTGGCCGGACTAAATGTATGCTATAATCAAACATCACTGCGTAAATGCTACCGGCTTTGCTTCTGAAAACTGAAAAATGTACAGAGGCTATCAATGTACTGTAAAAAATAAACACATGGTATAGGTATATGTACATAGCTTCAAAGGTACACTGAACAATTGCTTTAAAGTGTCAGTGAACACGATGATTCTGAAAACTTGATGTGGTTTTAACCACATATGCACGATGGCCTTTACACTGCAGGTGGTAATCTGAGTAAGAATTGATAGGATTTCTGCATGCTTCCTTGTTGAGGAGTAAATATGTAGGGAATTAAGTGCTCTGTTGGCTGCAACTCGGTCATACACACAAAGACAAGAATAATAATGAAACCAAAAAATGCACAGATTTGTAAAAGATAAGTTGCATACATTGCATTCTGCCAACTCAGGGCTTTCACATTTTTATATTTTAAAGGATAGGTCAAACTTTATGAAGGAAAAGCTTAGGGAAAAGCGCCAAACAAAGTAAAATACTGTGTGCTAGAAGGGAAGAGCATTGCATAAATTTTTGTTATCTGACAACGATTATTATCCTTTCAGTGTTAATGTCAGAGAAACATCTCTACTCATTGGTGTTGGAACATTTTTAATGCTGCTCTAAGTACAGCCAGATAAACAGCAGTGACATTTGTGAAGGCAGCATGCAAAAGCACTGCTTAATGGAAAATTTAACTTCTTATTTCTTTTAACACGCTTTGCTACTCAACAACAAAGAGTAGCAAAATGACTCAAAAAGAGACATTTACTTACTCGTAGTTTTCTTACTCCACTATTCTAATGAAATTTCTACATAAATTATATGCTCCTGATATCACACACGCCCATTAAACTTCAAACATCTTTTTTTGTCAAAGTGGCTCTATGCAAGTGCTGGAAAAGTATTCTCCCCTTCATGATCTAGAATTCATCTCAGTCCATGTTGCTTCTAATTCATGAATAGTTTCATTCCACTATAATCTTGGTCTGATGATTGCATAATTCAGCTTAGTGTAGATTTTAGATGACTTTAAGTTTGCATTTGCAATATAATCCTACATTCACCTTGGCTATGTTCACCATTTTCAGGCATTACCTTCAGTTCTCCTGTGGCTGTTTCAAATTATATCTAGGATCATGCACAGAAACCATTAAATAGGTACTGATCTGTAGTAACACTGTTTACAATGTCTGATAGCACAGAAGCTATTACTGTTAATATGTGTGTACAAAGACATAATTCTTCATAATTGTGAGTAGATAGACAAATTCTCTGACACTTTGCAGTACAGTTTCCAGAGGACAAAAATATTTTTAACAAAATAGTTAACAAAACTGGACAAGATGTTACCCATAACAACGCAAGTTTTGCTTATCACACGGTTATCATGGAGTAGCATACAGCTGTGATAAAATGTTCCTCTATTTTTTTCTTTTTTTGTATGCAGGACAGTTTTACTTGTACAACAACAACAGAGCTGCTTTTATATTAGCTGTTGTATTTATCCAAAACTACAGATATTGTCCTTATTTCAAAGCAGGTCAAGTCCCTCTCTGGAGTTCAGAAAATACCCTAAGTACAAATATTAGGCTTTATTTTTCTAACTCTTGAACTTAGTTCTCTCACATTATTGTCAAATTATGCATATTTAAGAAATACACTCATCTAAAGAGAACAGGACCTTTAGTAGACATGAATGACTCAGATGCCCAGGTGTTCTGCTCCTATGCTGCTGAAATTCAGATGATATCTATACATTTTCACAATGTTGTTGTTAAATAGTATATATAATCTGTGACAGAATAGTAACCTATTCCATTTTTAATTAAATAAAATCTTTATCTTTTCACAAGAACATTTGGAGATGCTCTTCAAGCCTGTATATTTATTTATTGATTTTCCTGGACTTGAAACCATATTTAGCTTGAGCATTTGAGGTGCATGTGGTAGAAGAGACAGGATGTGCACTGTAAGCACTTTGACTTATCTTTCTGTGCAAGGTGTTTGCCGCATTATAGTTAAGACAGAGGCTCTACTTCACTCCCATTATGTTTTTATATTGTAAAAGTAAGAATAAATTACATGTTGCGACTATGAACCAACATCAGAATTCAAGCAAATATGACAATAGCATGCATAAAATAATGAAGAGTCAAAGTAAGAAAGTACAAAGTAAGAGACTGCCTCAATCAGAGATCCCCAAAGCATATTGTACTTCTGCCTACAGTCCAAGAAATAAATGAATGTTATGCTGACAGTGTGCACCAGCTGAGGATCTGTCCCTCAATTATCCATTGATGTTTATCTTCCTTGGGGTTGTAAGTAATTCCCTATGGCTAGTGACTTCACTCATATGCTAATTCTTTTGATGTATTCATAAATGTGTGATACTTTGACATTGGCTTCAGGTTTACATCTTAGTGAAGAGAGCAAGAAAACTTGGTAGCTGAAAGGCAAGTCTGTTTGCTTAAAATTCCACATACCCTGCTTCCTAATGAGTCAGTAAATATTGTAAGACAGTACTTCTTAAGTCAAAAGGATTTATTGAATATTTGAGATGTAACACTGGGATCCAGGGAGAGTATATATGTGAGAGCTGCTTTTTAAACCATAAAAGCTGTTTAATATTTTAAAAAGCCCTATAAAAGAAAACTTTCTCCTTGTCTAGAGAGGATTTACTGTCAAAATCATCAATAAATTAAACTTTTTGAAATGGATTTTGTGTAGTTATTTTTTAGGATGAATGCTGACAGTCCGTTTAGCTCACTATGACTGCGAGTTCTTAAAAATAACCCAGGAGCTTACTATCAGAATGACAAATCCAGAAAGGCAAAATACGCTGGAAAATTAAAAGACTAGTTTTTCATTTTAAACGTTTTGCTGTTCTGGGAACACTCATCTTTCTTCTTTTATTTAAGCATAACACAAGCAGAGGTATCTGTAATAAACTGGGTTGAAAACTGTGACATTTGCTTAATGTAAATTGGACAACCGGTCATGTGTTTGTAATTCAGATTTTCAATATAAGTGATAGCAAAATGACAGACAGCCATTTTGATTTAGATTTGAAAGCGATACAGCAATGCAAAGACATGCTCTGGTGCTGGGTTCAATACTCTGGTATTGTACTGACAGTGAGTAGGGAAGGATTTAGGCTTCAGGCTTTTAGAATCAAATTGGATAAATGGATGGTTTTATTAGTTATCAATCTATAAGCATGATTTTTGGAGATGCGAAGCCATAGAATGGTTTGGGATAGAAGGGATATTAAAGACCATCACATAGTAAAGAAATATATAGCTACTGAGGCACCTTTAGCAACATATTTTATAGACTGAGAAGTTTTCTTAATACCTCCAGAAACATTGAAATGTGAAGCCATGTCTCAGCATCAGTTTCAAAAGGAACATTGCACTTGGGAGCTTAAGGGCTGCTCATGTAAAATGGGAGCTAGTCACCCAAAATATGAGGTCCCCAAGCCAATAAAGAGCAGTCTGATTTATTGGATAATACAGTCCCACTAACTTCAGGAGGAAAAACTCCTAATCTTTGATCTCTTCTGAAAACTCGATATTAAGTGAATTCAAATTGCATGTGTTGGTCATGAGGTCAGAAAGCATATAAGCAGGCATTATCTTGTAGGCTATCGAATAGGTTACTGGAAGGAGAAGGATCTGTTTTCTGATCTTTCCTGTCTTTCCTCCCCAGAAGATTACAGTACTTCAGCTGATGACTTATTTTACATAAAACAGAAATACTTGGAGAAGAGATGGAACCTCCTTAGTGAACATGACAACAACTAGTCAGCACAGTAATTTTATCTCATTTTCTGGTTCAGTAGATTAAAATTATTTTCTGCTTTCCTCATGAATGTATATGCATATATGTAGGGAGCTGCACACAGCATGGTGAGGGTTGGGCTAATATTCCTCCAGAAGGGTGGCAGAAATGCATGCAAATCCTACTGAGGTGTAAAGCATTTTTATCAGTGAATTGGAAATGCTAAAGAAACTGAAATGCAACAACTGCAAGTCAGTTGTCTACTTGATCAATTCAATTAAAAGTTAATTTGAAATTTGGATTAGAAGGCAATATATGACTTGCCATAAGTGTTGTTCTTCTATCTTCTTGCTTCAGCTACCTTTGGGATACAGTAATATTGCTATATGACAAAGGGTCCCAAGTAGATAACAAGGAGGGAAAACAATTGTCTGTAAGAAATATTTAAAAATACAATGTATTTTAGTTTATTGCATTTAAACATGCTTCCAGGTACTGCAAACTGTCTTTCAGTTATCTGTAGTTGACTACATTTTCTTTAGAAGGCTGTCCGATGTTTTGATAATATATTTGAAAGAGTAAGTACACACCTTAACTAATTCAGACCTATTACTAAGGAAAAAACAAGGAAGGTTGAATATAGATACTTATTTAAAACAAAATCAACCAAACAAAAAAAATCCCGAAACATATACACACAAAAAAAATTCAAAGAGAAGGAAACCTACAGTGTAACCATGTTCCAAGCAGTGACCTGAACAAAGAGTTCAGATGTGTGACATCTGTTACATATTTTTATTTGCACAGAAAATATCTTGGATTTATTAAAAAAGAAAAATTTAATGTGCAATTTCAAGATCGCTTTATGTATGATTTGTCATTACGTGACAAAATGGTATATCTCTTTGAAGAACTAAAAGATGAAACAGAAAATGATAATGTATTTTTAAATACACTGAAATAAGTTACTCCTTGCAAAGCTAAGAGGTAATTTTCTCATATAGATCTGAGAGATGTACTGACTAGCAAATCACTGTCAGACTGTTTCTGCACTGGTAATTCAGTTTTAAAAGCCTGTGTTCTAGTGTAATTAGCTGTTTACTAAACACTAAAAGCCCATATTGCCTCACAGTCTAGGTTATTAAATATCTGCTATAATTTACCTTTCATATTCAACTAATCACGCACAAAATTACCAGACTAGTTATGAAAGGTGCCAGAGATTTCCTTCTATCTGCATTTAATAAAAAGAATAAAGCTAAGAAATTCCTGTCAAATGTTTTGTGACAGATGAAGTTTGTTTCTGTCATGCACTGTTTATGTAACGACAAGGGCTGCTCTAAAAGTAATACCTCCTATTTTATTATGTTGGCCCATGACATCAGAGGCAGCTGCTGGTGGTATGGCAGTAGATGTTGAATCTTCTCACCAATATTCCATTATATTTTGTTGCTGTGTGACAGATGGCAGCAGAGGGGCTGTCCAACAAAATGGTGTCTGACATAGAAGGGCGTATGAAGTAAAAGTGTGTCATTGAATTCCTCCATATGGAAAAAAATGTAACCATTAACATTCTGCTGAATTTTTATGGCAACCAAAGAGTGGGTCTGAGCCCAGGGATGCAGTGGGTGGTGCATTCAGCAATTCAGCATTCAGTGGCAATGGTGGGTCACCTCTGGTGCAGATTTTAACAAGAGTGGCATGCAAGCTCCTGTTCATCGCTGGCAAAAGTCCATAACTAATGGTGGTGACTGTTTTGAAAAATAATGCGTTGTAGCTGAGAATTTGCTCTATCCAGTAGTGTTATTGCACTCTTTGTATCTATTGTTGTTCCCAAGGAAATTAATACGAGGCATTATTTTTGGAGTGACCTATGTAATAAGGCAGCTTAATGGAGAAACTACAAAGTTGTGATCCTAAGCAGCAGCCAGCCTCGAAGGAGGGAACACTGCATATTATTCACCACCAAGATGAAGTCACAGAGTTCTGTTATATTACTAATTTGCCCTGGAAAACCAGCTTAAACCATAACATGCTTGTTCTTTTAACAAGAAATTTTAAACAAGTCAGTTTCCAGATGAATTATTTTACAAAAAGCAACAGTATCTGATCAATAGTAGAGAGAGTTAAGAGGCATTTTGACTAATTCCTACAAAACAGAGGTATAGGATGTTTCTCAGTAAAATTTGATCATTATTTTTTTCTAGAGCCAGGATTCATTACCACATATTTATCTCCAACTTTTAAGGGCTCAAATTATTTTTCTCTATTTTCTCTTATACTCTTTTACTCTTTTACTCCAAGAAAATCAACTTTTGCATATGCTTGAGGTCAACTGGATTTATACTTGCACTGATTTAATTTCGGTGAACTAGTTAGAATCCCAAATTTTGCATATTTTGACATACAGCAATAAATCAGCAATTTGTTCTGAAGTCCCAGGTAATTAAGAAGTTCCCTAGCAGCATTTGTAGATGGTTTGATTCATTCCATTTTTGTAGATCGTACATGTTTTATCATGTTGGTTGCTGCACAACAGCTACCTTGTGCAAAAGGAAGATACATTTTAATGGAAGAGCAATGTCTCTGTATGACACTTGGTTTTTTTGCCTACTCAGGCATATCAATGCAGCAGTATTTTAAAAGCAAATAAAATATATTCTTCAATTGACACATGCTAAAATGCTTCTAGGCAGATTATATTCCAAGCTATAGGATAATTTACAGTTTTCTGGGAATATTAATAAACGATTCTGGGATTTTGAGATGTGGAAATTTCACATATCCTTTATTCTAGATGTACGGAAAGGTGCAGAGCTTTCTACTGTGGAATTTTCCCCCTCTCCTGTAACAAATTTTCTAGCAATAAAAGCTTATCTTTCATCTTTTCTGTTTTCAATAGCTATGCAGAGCTAGAAATGTGAGACTTAATGATCAGTGTGCTATTTTAGGAGACTCTGCCCAAAATTAGACCCCTCTGGCCAATAAGGACCAACAGAGCTTAGGACCAGACAGCAGGAGACGGGTACATCTCATGAACAGTTCACAGCTGCAATCTGAAATTTCCCATTTACCAGCAGCCCTGGTCTGCCTTTACAGTCAGAGTCAGAAAGCTTAAGCCCGGTGTATTTTGTCTTTGTATTTTTTTAACAAGGACTATTACAGTGCAAATGTTTATATACCTTGTTTAGTATCACTCAGGCAAACTGCTATGGTGAATAACTTCAACAGATCAAATATGCACCTTATCTTAGCAGAAAAGTACCTTGCAAATAAATGATAGGCATTTCAGCAGATCATCGAGATTTGTTCCCTGGATGATTTCTCATTTTCAGATGGAAATGGAAGGAAATTATCCACTTTTTCTTTTTATAATAACATTCAGTACATTTAATATCTAATTTTATACTGCAGCTTGATTTATAGCATATAGCAGCTTAATCCTGTTCTAGCTACTTCTATAAAAGCAGCAATTGTATTAACACTTTCAGCGTGGGTGCACCCCTAGAAGACTTTTCTTTGTTCACATTAGTGTTTGAAGCAGAATACATTTCCCTAATATGTGTTTAGCCAGGAACACCAGATCATTCCCTGTTTCTTGTAGATGCCACATACATACTAAGGGTATACATATGCACAGGTCCAAGACCAGTGGCAAAAAATACCAGCCAAAGGAAAATAATAACATCTAGCAATACTTTTGTGTTAAAAATACATTTAGCTAGCTAAAACCCAACGTTTTTACATTTTTAAATGTACATCAATCAGCAATATCTTAATAGTGAGGAGAGCCTAGGGAGAGAGAAGTGTGGCTTCTCATGTGTCTGCCCACTTTTCATGTTTGCTAGTGCAGTGACATTCAATCTACCATCAGCATAAAAGATGCTTGTTGAAATGTTGTCCTTTGAATGTAGATACAGACAGCTGGCCAACCAAGTACAGTACTCATTTTGAAACAAGTACTCTAAAAACAAAACAAAGTAATAAGCAGTATGATGAACACAAATATAACAGCACTTGAAAACATATTGCCTCTAATTTAACTGTATCTCTCTGTATTGTGGTCACTAGCAAATTACAGTTGAAGATACTTAGGCTGACAATATATTTTCAATAGTAAATCAACAGATCCTTTGCTTTCATTAAATTGTTTTCCAGGGCTCTAGAGGAAATATGACAAAGCAATGCAGTTATAGAAAAGAGAATGTGCCAAGGCCAAGAGAAAAAAGTTAATTAAACTTCCTTTTATAAACTGACCTTCCTTCCTCTTGACAAACAGTAAAATGTGTTCAAAGGGATACAAGCAAAACAATTAAGAAGGCTTATAATAATTTATAGCTCTTGAATTATGGATCATCCGAAGATACGAACACATGCTCTTGGCTGTTGGTTTCCAAGTATCTCAAAGACCAACTGTGCTTCAGGAGGGAAAATCTTTGCATGCCTCTTAAAATGAAAACTTAAAAATGAAAACTGAAACGCATTTACTCAGAGGGAAACTTTCCACTTAATTTAGGAGTAAATGAGGAGGAGTAAAAACCGAACTTCTGCATGAATCTAGTTAATGATTAATTGCTGCAAGGAGATGCACTCTTTCAATCTCTTCTCTGTGAGCTGTGTAGAAGTCAGTGACAGAGCGCAATATTCAGGTTGATCAAGCTAAAAAATTGCTCCTCAACTCAGCTGACTGCAGTCCTTTGGCCTGGGTTGGTTGTCAGGACATGTCAGTAGACACGACTGGTTTTCCTTTCTGCATATTGCCCTCTCTCTTGCTATCTCCAGAGATGCAACATTAGAAACCCCATAGGTGTTCCCAGCACTGTCATGAGAGCATGCATCTTCTGCAGCCAAAGCAATATGGAGGGCAAGAAGGAGAAACGTGAGGCAGAAGCTGATGCTTCTTCATATATCAGTAACTGGGAATAAGCTTTGGTTTACCATCTAGTTTCATCTTTCTGTTCCGTGTAACAAAAGACCTGTTGTAAGGAGATGATCCTCACACCAGGAAAACCAGAGAAGGCATTGCTCCACTGCACATTACATGAGGCAGTCAAAATCAAACTTTTGAAAGTAACTTAGGAACTTCAGCTCTCTTGAATTTTTATGTACTTCAGGTTTCTAAGCCACCTTACCATATGAGACTCTGCAATTTGATACGGAATGTGGACCTACTTTGGCTTCACTATTATTTGTTTTATAGTCTGGGAATCTGCAGAAAATAGTTACTTTATCACTATGATGGTTCAAATGTGGTCAGGAGAGTTGAGATTCTCATTACTTGTGTGCCTCTGGAGCTGGGGGGTGCTCAGTGACCAGCTGGCAAGCAATAAAAAGGGCTCAGTACAGTTTGCTTTTAAAACACTGGGATGAGAAGTTGTCTAGATTGTGTCAGTGCTTTCAGATGAATTTAAGGCTGAGATTGGTGTGACTTCTGCCTGAGTTTGCTGTGCTATACCATCTTAAAGCTGCAAGTACTAGAGACTGGTGCTGTCTATTTCTTACCCACAGAACAGAGAATTGCATGTTGTTTCTATCTCACTGTTTGTAAAGGTTCTTCCTCATTACCAAGTAAAGACGCAGAACCGCAGCCTGGGTAGAGATAGAAGAAACCTTACTTTGTTTCTAATCAAGTTAAAGGTGATAGCGAACAGGTTCTGATAATGGTTAGGTCACTGGCACAGTGCTAAGTAATGCATGATTCCAGCTGTGTGCCCACAGCTCAGCAAATTTAGGCAGCATCATCCACTTTGCCTAAAAGTCTGTAAATTCTTAGATCAGAATGTGCATTCATCTTCATTCTTAGGCTGTGTTAGAAAAAAAGGGTCCTCCTCAGCGCTGCCTGTTAAGAGCCCTGAGGCTCAGCCATATGTTTTCCATTTCAGCCCCTAAATTTCTTACCACAACCACCTTATCGTTTTAGGTAATGCAGAATTCTTTCCACTGCCCACAATATTGTGTTTTAAATTTGCGGGTCTCTGCTGGGAAGCAGAAAGACAAGTTGTCTTTTAGCAGTATTGGAAGCCTAAAGTACTGACCAAATCTGATGAAAGCTTCCCACTTGGCAGCTAGGAGTGGTACCACTGTGGCATTGTAAACTGCCTCTCTGCAGAATATTTCTGTTACTGAAACACTTAATATATTGGCCAATGTCATGTTGTAACTCCAGGTGCTCCATCAGAAAGTTCTCTCTTTTAGCATTTTATAACCAGTTGATAAAAGACTGGGTTAAGCACAGAATCTTACTCTAACAATCAGGTTTTTTTTCTGCTAGACAGACACTGCCATGGTTACAAGATGTCAAGCCACAGCATTTAGCCCATTTTCTCACCCTGCTGCTCACCTGCATCCCTAATGAGATATTCTGGTAAAAAAAATACAGACTGTATTAGCTGTTCCTAAATCATTTTTGTAGATCAAGAAGATGATTCTCAGATGTTGTGGATTAAAGAGTTGACTACTGAAGGATCTAAAATTTTGACTTCTTGGAATAATAAGTGATCCAATAAATATTTTAATTGTAAAGAGATAAATCAGTACTCCCATGGCATTGTACTCTTCTGGTTCGTATCTCTTGTTTGCTTATGTACACTGAACATTCATTTCCTATTGTGGATTTGTGAAATATGGATATAGGTGGGAATTTAGGAGCTAGCAATGGTTTGATCTTCCAACTTTTACACCCTAACACTGAGTAATGTCGTAATTCTGTGTTTCAGATGAGCTACAGTCAAACAGTTGGCTGTATTTAAAAGCATAAACAGCTAAGTCAGATTCTCAAAACATTTTGAATGCAGCCTTATATAAATTTTTTTAATTTAGAAAACATTGCTATAGCCACACCACATGGAAAACTCCACAAAATAATCCAGACTGTTGATGCTTTATATTGTAACTTCTGAAAGTGGAAGAAAAAAACCTTAAAACTTCAAAAAGTTAATTTTGCCAGCATAGCAGTATAATATGAGTTGGTGACAGTTCCTCTAATCACGTCTTTCTGCAATTCTTAGTCTGATTTGTTATATTCTGTTAGTGTTACTCGATACAAATTTGCAATAAAGACGGATAAGGATAAATCCCTACAAGGACTATATATTTGGGTTGATCGAGTGATTCAGCACATGAAGAATGGATAGAAGGACCAAATGCATAATTGAGAAAGCTGTTGACTTCAGTGTTTTCACATAATTGATAGAGATTTATCTACACATCTGTAACAGTTTTGTCCTTTTCCTCACGGCTCTTAAGTCTGGATGGTGGAGTATGTTCTTAACGTTGCAGATTGCACTTTTTTTTTCATTATGATAACAATATTTCTTCTGGTTTACTTGCATGCTGCTCCTGTAGTCATTGAGCAAGATTAACTTTACAAAACAGAGAAGAGTCTCTGGAACAATGACGGAACTCTCTGGAGCCTCTTTACTTATCTACTCCAAGCAGTTAGGTGTGAAGACATTTGGTTCATAGGACATGAGTTCTCACCTCCTATCCTTGTAAGATCCATTAAATTATTTTTACTGATTTTTTTTGTACGCTGAAATTCTTGATTACAGTAAGCTATGCTTCATTTATGCCAGCATAGTATGAATCTTCTGCCTTTGTCCATACAAAGAAAGTTATGAAAGCATACCTTGGCATTTTTAGATTTAGTTTTAATTAGAGGTACAATAAAAAATAGGCGAAGGTAGTTATAAAGTTGAAATCTGAACAGTGGAGAGAACAAGCAGAGCTCTGGGAAACATCTGGGAGCAAATCTGAAAGTGTGGCTCTATAGTGGAAATGCTGAGTCACGGCTTGAAGCAGTGATTGAGCACCTGGTGGGAGGGCAGGGCCAATCCACGGGAGCTCAGGTGCATGCAATGTTCCTGAGTGACCAGAAGAGGTGGAGCCAGGATGCACCTCTTACAGACCTCACTGAAGGGTTGGTAGTGGAAGTGAGGGCTTCTTGCTGGACATCCCTGTGAGATCTTCTTGAGACCTTCTGAAAGTAAGTAGCTTCTTTCCTTTATTTTTCTGTTTATGGGTGTTGTATTTGAGTAAGTAGCCTGGGACCTTGCTGCTCTGCTGTTGTTTCTGTGTTTTCTGTTACGTTACATAGGTATTGCTATGGACTAATGGTCATTGCTATGGAGTAATGAGTGCATGGGTACTCAGTATGAGGAGAATAGTTTGTTTTGATAAACTTCATTTCCTGAGTTGAAGCTTTTTCATAGAGTAACTCATTGAGGAGATGCTTCTGGTGAGAATAAGAATCTGTGCAGTATTGGTCATCTTAAAAAAAAAAAAATAAATCTGCTATGCCAGGCCTCTGGCAAAGGTATTTAGAGGAAGTTGAAGGTCTAGAACTGAAGCTTTAAGTAAACTCAATATAGCATATTTCAGGGGTAGCCAGGCACGTAGATATAGTCAGTCTGTAAAATACATACCAAAGGCAATGGCCTGATATGTATAGTATTAAAAGTTATTATTCAATGGTGCTTAGTATTTATTTGGAATATGGATTAAAAACCTTATTCACCAAAGAGTTGCTACAGAAAGATGTACAAGGAATCTGAAAATCCCTTGACAAACATTTGCACAGGAGGTGATAATAAACAAGCCAGACCTAATACCTATCACAACAATACTTTCACAGGACGCGTTTTATTAACAGCTTTGTATGTCTTTTCTGCCTGTCTCGAGAGTCCTTTATCCCCAAACCACTCATTGCAGATTTACTGTAAAATGTGGCTTGCTATTTTCAATCAGAATATGAGGAATGAGGGGAGACATACATCCAAAGGCATTAGCAGATAATACTCAACATCTCTGAAGGCACATTTATTGAGTACTTCAATTTGACTGTGAACTCATGCTTAAATAGATATCTTTGTATTGCTGTTGATGTGTCATGATATTATTCTTGTACACTGGAGCAGGCTTACTCATGGTCTGGCTGGAGCAGTATATTCTACTTATGAAGTAGATATCTTTTCTAGAAATGATTCTCAGATAAACAAACGAAAAAAAAAAGTATTACTTAGTGATGGGGGTAATCAGTTATTCTCTCAGAAAGCCAGCTGGTAATGCAAAGACTGTACATAAACCTTTATGCTCAGAAAGTTTATTACTGCACTACACAACTGGCAACACTTAAATTGGACCTTATATTTTCGAACTTATTTCTTAACCTCCTACTATCGTGACAAAGTTCTCAAGATCTAGTGGGATTATTCTTCCTTGCCCACATTTCTGTTTCTGTATAAAGCAACTCTGATGCGACAGTGAATAAATTTCTAATCTTAGGAAGGTGGCTGATAGAGGTGTTTATCTAAACCCAATCAATTTAATTGACATCACAGAGAGATATCATGAAGAAAATTGATCAAAGAAATGGAAAGCCCCCTCGCTGTGTACAGATGCCTGCATTTTATGTTTATGTAGTGCATTTTAGTCTACTTCTTTTGTCTGCTTTTATATCTGTTCTTTATTAAAACGTCAACTTAGTTGTATTCAGCTGGCATTTTATAACAACAGTAAGATGCAGAAGCTTGTTAATCAGACATCATTTTATAAATAAGCAAAAGTGTATGTTATATGTAGGGTAAATGATAAGAAATTGTGAAATACAAACTGAACTTGTATAGAGATTTTCTTGGTGGCGTTATGAACCGTGGCAGGAAGGTCTAAATAATGACATAACCCAAACATCAGGCTCTTGCTGAAAAGTAAGGTTTCAAAAAGGCATCTTGGGCAGGGCACTGTATTTAAATTAAATATGCTGTCTCAGCTTCCTCATCCTCTTCTCATTTAACCTACTTTGTCGTTACAAATGACTATCAAGTTGTTGAGAAAATCTTACTATTAAGGAGCAAATATATAAGATAATGAGCAATAAATGAATAGCTGAATGATGCAACAGTGTAGGTAGATTTCTTAATATATTCATAGTAAAATCAGAAATGCGTCACATATGATGACTGTATAAAGAATGCACATTTATAATTTAGAGCAAGAGCTTCCTTCATAGCAATTTCTTCTGTAGTGAGGAGGACACCGCTTCATTTACTCACAGTATTTAGAAACACCGCTAGTGAAGCAAATTCTGAGGAAATAAGGATGTTCTGACCAAGGTCCAAATCCTTAATAAAGTTGGGAAGAACTTATTCCTTGTGGTCTGAACCTACTTCTAACAGGTAGCCAAGTACTTGCTTTGTGCTTCCCAACTGTTAAAAAGAATGTGAGTTTCAGAAAGCTGTAGGAAATCAGTGACTGATCATAGTGATTACATTGTTTTTATGGTTATTATTGTAAAAAGAGTACTAACCTGATCTGAAGCCATGTGAGCATTGGTGTTGTGCCTCCACCAAATACCCAGACTGTGAAAAACACAATAAGCAGTGTTGTTGTGAACATCATTTGTTTGGGTTGGGATTCTGTGTCTCGAATAGCCAATGCAAAAGCTATTGCACCACGTAAACCTGAAAAACAGGTGAAAATGTTGAAATTTATTCGATGGAGAAATAGAATTTTACTCTTTCCAGCCCAAACCCAATTCCAAGGGCAGATGGATTTTTCAACTGTTATTGCATTTATAATATGCTGACACAAGACAACTGAAAGTGTGGTGTTTAATGCAAGTCTGAACAACTTTGCAAAAGTAGACAACAAAACGACTCTGATATTCACATGTAATCACATTTGTCTTACAGCCACTGAGGTCTTTGTTTTGAACATTATATTAAACATTAATTTGGCCTTTATACATGTTTAAAATAAATATATTCCCTGCATTGTTTTATTCACTTCAGTAGAACTACTTGTGAAATCAGGAGCAGGTGAGAAAAGGGGCTGGCATAACAAAAGAATCTGTAGCTGAATCTGATACCCATTTCTTGCTTGAGGCAGTAGAAAGCTCCACTTCTTTAAAACATATCTATGTTCTAAGTACAGTCATATAAATATGATTTTAAAATAGTAAATACTTTTTAATAGATAATTTAAGTATCTGAAAAGGGGTGCAGAATACATGTAGACTGAACTTGAAAATACTTGAAATAATATAATAGTTGTAAAATTATATACCTACAGAAAAACCTTAAAACAGCTAACAATGAGTATTCACAAAAACCAACTCTGTGGGTAGTACAAAGCTTTCTAAATAGGAATTTGCACAGTGACACATTTTTTTTTTTTTTTTTTAAAAAAAAAGAGGGGGAGAAGAAAGCACATCAGTGCTTTCAGCTGTCGGTATGCGTTCTGCAAATAACACTACATTTTCCAATGATTTTCACTTATCTGTTTAAATTTATTGTTTTCTAAAATAATTGTACAAAGTGTAGAGAACAAAGCCATTACATGTACGCAATATGCAGTGAATCCAAAAAGTACTCTGAAAGAGATTAAACCTAATAACTAACCTTTCATTTCACACTAACGGTTCATGCGGAGTCATTTAATTAACTGCTAACAAGAACTATTTTTGTAGTCGAACTCTAAAGCTTTTTAGGAGTGCACAGCTAGAATGTGTTATTTGGTATAGAAGATATACAGTTTAAGCAGAGTACAACACAAAGCTGTTTCTGCGAGGAAGGACTGAGCTAGTTACCTCAGCTGGCACAGATCAGTGGCAGCAGGTTTAAAAGCTCTACTTTCACAAATATGGTACAGAATTCAAAAAGTAGGCTTTATGTAGAAGATGCTCATGCTTAACTATTTTCTCACAGGGGGGAAAATATCAGCTCATTTTAATGGTTACTCATTCCTTCCTCCATATGAACAGCCACTTCTCAGTAATTAAAGTATTTATCTAGGTGAATAGGTCAAATTAAATTTAAGACATTAAAATATTTCCTTTTCTGGCTATTAGAGACTGCTGACCTTGTTTTAGCTGATGTTGAACTCAATTTGAGAAGCTCTGGCTGAATTATACAAGGGCTAATCTAGTTTTGATTTACAATAGATTTTTATCAGGAGTTACGATTAAAAATTGTGAAAGTGAATTCACCCTTTATAATGAGTTGGTAGAGGCCTAAGATAAACAGATGAATAATGTAATACGTCAAAATGCTACACAATCCTCTTCCAAGCCTAACTCATCCACCCAGTCTTAAGGGTTAGTTTTCAGACACTTATATTCATGGTGATCTTGGCTGTGAAACTCAGTAAAGAAAACACTAAATGTTGCGTGCATTCAGTAGCAGTAAGATTGAAAACAAATGCAATCCCAGATTTGGTTTTCACTCCTGTGTGTATGATGGCATGATGCATGAAGCCTTGCTTTCTTCGTGACCTATTCAAACCTGATACTATGCCAAAATGTTGCTTCAAGAGCTCTGCTGATGTTGTGTAGGCAATGAGCATGTTCCTCCAAACTCAAGATTCATTGTCTTGTTTACTCATATCAGAAACGTGTGCTCTGGTAATCTTTTCTGTTGATCACCATATGCAGACTAGACACCATACTACACAGTTTGTAGTAAGAAGACTATTGTTAACTGAGAACAAAATACCAACTATATAGTGCAATTTAAAGGGAAAATCACACATCTGTGAAGTGTTCAGTGAAGTGTGATGCTGCTGGCAGCATAAAAGGCTGTCAGTCCTTATTGGTGGTCTTATAGATCATGCTATTTACTTTAAAAAGATGCTTTAAAGTTCTCTTCACTTAAGTCTTCCTTTGAAAATATTAAAAATATTTTCTGACTATTTTAACACTTGCATTTCAGACATTTTCAGTACTACCATTTTCAGTGTTCAGCTGCTAGATTGTACTAGGAAGTAAATGCATGTGTGCAAGTTCTCTCAGTTTCTGGCTGTTTTCTGCCTCTAGCCCTGGGGAAAATGAAATCTGATGAGAGAATGAGGACAAAAATTTGTTGAGTAAGATATATTTTTTAGAACATCTTGAATTTCATACTTTATCTGAGGAAAAAATAAAGCAAAAAACAGTCCCTAGAAACTGGATAAGAAATGATTGCAAGCTTTTGTCTAGTTAGCCACCTAGCTAGCCACCTGCTAGCTTTATCTGGGTGATCTACATATAGGTCTTACACTGCTAACAATTGTAGATGAGGAGGCAGTCTGAAAGCCAGTTCCTAATGGATATATGTCACCATCTCAGGCTGCAATCTAGCTGACATTAACTGACATTTTCAGTGGCAGCTTTCAGGAGAAGTATTGAACAGATATAGAAATGAACTACTGTGCTGCTCTCTAGATACATGGAATTATATAGGCATAAATGAGGCACCCTGATGTGGAGTATTCCTGATGAGGAAGCTTCAAATGTGGTGCATTGTGTTCTTGTTATCTGACTAAATGGATCAGTGTACAGCAGGGCTGTCAATCAAGAACTTAAGCTATAAAAATAGGGATGGTTTTTTGTATAAAAAGCAAAAGAAGACAAAGAAGTGCTGCATTTCTAACCATAGAAAATGATTTCATGAATGTCATTGGGGGATCCATTTTTCTGTCTTTTAGTGAACAAATATTCTCAGCTCTCAAATATTCTTACTTAAAAAACTGAGTTTTTGCTAAGTTGCCTCTAAGAAAAATCAAGTGGAGGCAGCTTGTACAAGTCCAAAAATAGTTTCCCACGGAGAGTTTAACAGTTCAGTGAATGATGCACTGAGAATAGAACTTGGCTTTCTCTTGGATTTTTTTGTAATTCTACAATGCTAACCAGATTTAAAAATGAGTAAAACCTCAATTTTGAAAGTAAACCCGAATTTAGAGAGTAAACTTCTCAGATAACAGCTGAAATACACACGGAAAATTTGACTGTGGAGCTAATGTCTCCTAGTCATGTTTCAGAATAAAACTGTTTCCTGAAGTGAGAAAGAATTGCTGAAAACCATGATCTGAGTATCAGTACTAGCACCCTCACAGTCTGATATTTCTTAGTATACTGCCCGTGTATAGCAGTACGCCATAAATGCCTCTCAAACAACCCAACATAAGAATGTGGTATTTCCAAACTGGCAATTGATTAAAAGACAGACTTTCTGGGTAATAGGTTTTCAAGAAAGTTAACTAAAATAGGTCCAGAGCAGAGTGAATTGCCAAGAATATATCCATTTCCTTCAGTGGCTTTGAGGCGGCTATCTTGAATTCTAAGACAGTGACTTAATACTACTAGCTAGAGGTGACTGGGAACAGGAACAATACCAAAATTGCACTTACCTGAAAACATCATCATGTGTTGAAAATTCCAGGGAATCTTTTGTTTTCGACCAAAATTCAATAGGAAAGTAAGTGGATATATGTTGCAAGCTCTTGCTACAAAGACTGCCAGCTAAAATTAAGATGTTGAGGAAAATAGAGGAGGAACTACTGAAAAAAAGCCAAAACAATGGAGCTAACTTAAATCTAGTATTTCTACATAGTTATTCTTGATGTGTAATTGAAATAAAAATGAGATTATCTCCCTTTGTTTTACGTGCCATATCCTTCTGGTTCCAATTGCATTATAGAACTGTGTAGTGGCAGAAGCTGACTTCACTAGACATCCTGGTTTCAAATTCATCATTACATATCCCACTTCAATCACTCCACTTTCACTCATCACATTTGTATCACACGACTTCATCTACAGTTCTTCAGCTGAATCACTGTCATCGATTTCAGTGATGGCATTATCTTCTTCAGCAGCAATTTGAAAATAATATGCTTTTGGACGTGATTACTTTCTTGTTTCCTGACTCCTCCTATACTCTATGTCCAGCACTTTTTTTTCTTTCACTTTGGAAACTTTTCAAAAGGAGTTTTTTGTTATGTATATTATGTGGAACTATCACAAAAGTAACTTTAATGAGAAACATGGTTATTTCAGATTAAATAAAAGAACCATAATGCTTTATACACTCATTTAGCAGGTTCCCTCTTTTCTCTGTCTTGTGATTCTTAGGGCTCAGTTATGGTTGTAAGAGTCTGAGACATGCTGTGTACTGGAGAATCAATGAAGCACTTGAGCTGAGTGCATCTTATCTGTGATGCCAAGTGCTTGCTTAGAACTCCCACATACCTGGAAGAACAAGCATTAGCAGCTGTTGCTTCACTTGCCCTGTACTTTTCCAGGCTAGTTTGAGAGGAAACAGGCTGAGGTCCTGATGGTGCTCTGCAACACAGGCTTTCAGCTGGGCTGCTGAGATTTCCTCTCATATTCCACTTTCTCCTTATGCTGAGTGCAGGATTCATTTGTGTTGTGGTGGTGGTTGCTCCTGTGACCTGTTCTGTCATTTCAAACAATGTTTTGCCAGCAGAACTGTGGTGCAGACCTTAATTGTTTGGAAATTGCATAAAAATTTAATGCAAGTAAACTGTGTAATCCCAAATTTCAAAGCTTCGACTGTTCATCAAAAAGTGATGAGCAAAAGAGCTGCTGCTTTGAGTTGAAGAAAAATCATTATGTGAGCAATTAAAGAGAAAAGAATTGATATCACTGTGTAAGTGGGTAATGGACTGGCTGAGAAACAATGGCAGAAACCAAGACTAGACTTCCTACTTGTATCTCTATCACATGTGATGTCAATAATTCTGCGTGTACTAGAAATATCACATACAAAAGAGGGAAGATCTGAGAAATGCTCAGCTGTTAATTTATTCCTTGGGACTTAATATAATTTATGTAGCATTGGGGAAGTTCTGCTTATGGTAGGTACATTTCTGTGTGGAGATAGCGTGTCTGTAAAACAGCAGCAGCAGTTGTAGGGCCACCAGCATATGTGCATCAAACCAGATTTCCAGATACACATAATAAAGCTGAATTCTTTGGACATCATAAAAATTAGGTTTTTGGGGATCTAAGGAGCTGATGGGTTTGCCTGTTGACTTCTAATTTCTTAAACATGGAGCACACATCTGTACATACACACAAATGTAAATATGCACTTGGATAGATAAAGAGTTCAGCACAAAGGATACAAATGCACCAAATATAAAAAGAGGGTTGAAGATATGGTTTTGAAAGGTGAACAGAGCAAGTCCCATGTAACAGAAGATGACATTCTCAGCTAGGAAATTCATGAACTCAAACAGCTGAAAGAGAAAACATAATTAGGACTAGTGATTAACTAATCACTTTTTATCACAAAGTTATCTTGGGATATTTATATATATATATATATATATATATATATATATATATATACACACACACACACATTTATATTAAGGGATCAGGAATCAAACCAATTTCATGGGGGAATTTGAAAACCATTTAGCATTATGTATAGTGAGTGACTTCACTTTAGATTTCTGATTTGTGTAGTAAAGCTTGGTATGAACATGTAAAATACAGGAACAGAAACTAAGTTATACAGCCTTCAATGCAAACTGCAAAGAAGCTGAGGGGATTTAGCTTTGGTCATGTTTACATAGGTGAACCTGCGAAATGGCTCAGAACCTGGCTGAAGTAACCACACTACAGTGCAGTATGCAGATGGTGCAGTAATGCCAAGAAACAAACAAAAAAATTCCTGAATGCATTTTTAAAGAACCTCTGCCTTTAAAATATAGCATGATGCTCTTTATCATCATGAATATTATTCTGTAGGTGAGAATTTTATTGCCTTTTTTGAACATATGTATGAAGTACTCATTTCAAACCAGTGTTCTTGTATTTAGGATAGATCTAAATGTATTATAAGATAAGCCTAAAATACAATATTATGGTAGGATTTCTCATGACAAACAAAACAAAATAAAAACCAGAACAAAAACAAACAAAAAACCCACTGAATAAACAAAGCCAAAATGAACATTTGCCTTGAGGGGATGTTCCTGATTGCCCTTGCAGCTGATTATATAAAGCCTAATATCAAATATAAATTTTCATGTTTCTTCACATCTGGAAAAAAAAAAAAGCATTGTTGCTGAGTATCTAGAGAGGACAGAAGATGAGGATTTACACTTCTGAAATCACATCTGGGCTCAGGAGATACAGAATTAGGGCCAAAGTTTGTTGATCTGTCTACAAACAGTCATAAATCATTCTACCAGAAATGTTACTATGGAGACATTTTCTTCATCTTCCATGGGCTTATGTACTTTGTGTAATATGTTTGTGCTTCTAAAAATAAATATCTAATAGCAGTCACTAAGATCTAACAAAGGAAAAATGAGAGCTGTCAGAATCATTATTTACAACAACTTTCACGGGGAAAGAGGCATAAAGCCTGGTAGTATATGGGAGGATATTGTGGACCCCATGGCAGCACCATCAGTTATCCCAAGCTCACACTCTATAGTCTCTGTTTAGCACTGCACTGATGAACAACATGAGAACAAATACAAGAAATATTTGCAATTTAATCAACTTAAATTATTCAAGCTTAAATTACTTTTCAGTGAAAAACTACTTGTCAAAAAGACTCAAGTTATGAGACCTAGAAACCAATAAGGATTATCACATATCTTTGCATTTCCATACAGTGGATGAATATACTTCTGTTTCTTTGTGGGCTTGTCACATAACAAATATTTCTAATCATTTAAACAGTCTTGCAGGAGTGGCATGACAGGATTTACATATACCTATAGACATGTAACCTCTAAAAATATTTTGAGGAAGGGGCATCACTGAGGAGTCGCGCTGTATGCTTTAATTGCTGGGATAAGATAAAGTTTTGTCACTGGTTTCAAAGCTGGGTGATGTTTCACTCTTCATTACAAAATCTTGTTTTAGACTTTAATGTAAAATTAATCTGCTGCTAGTAGCTTCCAAAACATTTTCAAACTTTTTTGATGTATAGTTTTTGAAGGAAAATAGACTCTCTATATCACTGTTTTTTGCTATATGTTTTCTCAATAGTCTTCAACAGTAGATTCATGCTCTTGACTCTTGCCTGAAGTGTTTTCATGGCATTATTGATTTTAGGTTTCTCAATCCTTTTCTCTCAGCAATCTTGTCTAGATGAAGAACTTAAGTATTTTATTCATAACCATAAATTCTCTTCCCTTGCCTCCCACACAGCCAACTAACCTCTTTCTACTTTAAATGAAATTGGCATTAAAATGATTGTATGCTGCCATTAATTTCCCTAGGCCTACCAGAAAATTATACTAGAAACCATTTCAGTATACACATGGCATGAATTTATTTACTTTTCTGTATAAAACAGAATAACCTCTCATTTGTAGTATACAATTTTAACTTCTCTGTGAAGTCTATAAATTTGCTTGTAGGTCTAAAAAAAATTGTAATAAATTATTAATATAAATTTGAAGTAATATCAATACATCTCAGAGTATAGTTCATAGTAAAAAAAAAACAAAACAAAAACAAAAACAAACAAAATAAAAAAAAAAAACTATGAGCACAGTCTGGGCACTGGATTTAGGTGCTAGCCCAGTAAATTGGTGACACTGCTTGTTGCTTTACTTGAATTCTTTTTTCTGTAATGAGTGGATATTACAAAAGATTGATATGAAAAATGTCTATTAGAATTAATGTAGTATTTAGGCATTTAAAAACTCACAATTCAATAAATATGGTGTTGTTTTTTGTTACCCTTAGTCATTATAAGTGCACAGAGATATTAAAAAAGTCTATTTGAAGTTGGCATAGTCTTCTGGGAAGTGTCACTTAGAGTTTAGTTACTTACTGGTAGCGAGAGGAATGAGTGTAAATTATCTACACTTCAGGTATTACTGCAAATACTAAGTTTATCTAAGCACCTTCTTTTTCTTCCTTTTCTCTATCCCTCACAGTTAAGTGAGATTCCCGAATAGGGAAATTTCACCAGAGTAGGTTTTGCAAGTTGATCCATTTTATAGAACTACTTCAATTTTCACTGAGCATTAGAGAGATTATCTTGGTAAGTAATTAGTGCACCTGGAAGTTGGAACACTATGTTTCCATCTCAACAGTAGTAAAAATAGAATTCTTTGAAAGAGAAAATGAACATATTCTATACCCCAATCCCTTTATGGCTGAGGAAATGGAAAATGTAACAGTTCTCAAATATTAATATTTCAAAGAGCATTCTTTCATCTCAAGAGAGTAAAGTTTGTCAGAGTACTGGGTAAGAGCAGAATTACAAACTTCACTCATTTATCTCAGGGGAGTAATATTAGTGTGAGAGTATTGGGTAAAACCTGAATGACATCTGCAAGAACTTCCTGCAAACCTCAGTGAATTTTACTTCCCTCATGTCGATAGTATATTCCTCTATTTAATACCTGCTGAAGGAATGCCATTCACCTCTTACAGACATACAGTTAAGATAGAACATGGAGAAATGCCACCAGTACATGGGTTATATCTGACAGGAATATATCCCTATGCAACATTAAAGCAGGCAAAATTGCAACAGTCTCAGATCAGCTGGGGATCTGAGATGTAAAATTGGTTATACTTTGCAGGAAAGAAACGGTGGTGACAGAGCTATTAAAAAAAAAAAAAATCCCAAGCAGTCAGTTTTAAGTGATGGTTATAAAATTTGGTGTTTGAATAATGCTATTTAATTAAAACACAACTGTAAAAAATAAAAATGTTCATGAAATCAAGGATATTGATAAATCAATAGCTGATGAAAATTGCTTTTCCCTATTTTGAATTAAAGTGCTGTGAGTATGCAGGCTATCGTATTTTTCTAAGATTGTAGAAGTCTTTATTATAATGTAATTGCTCTATTTAATCTTTCTCTTTTGATTAAAGGTTTCAAAATCTGAAAAGGAATGCTTGAATTTGAAGTTCTTGCCTGAAATCATTTATACAGCTGTAATGAATCTTTGCAGCATAGTGATATAGTGCTTGTCTCTAGAATAACAGGCTTAAATGAAGAATTAGTAAAACTAACTGAAATTCATGATAGACTATAACTTGTATTTGGTAACAATTTTGATATCTGAGCATATTTGACTGTGAGGTTAGAAACAGTAACAGGAAAATTCTTACAAGTGTTCTTTTTACATCTTGAGAAGTTCTGGTCTCTTTTTTTTTTTTTAATCAGTAGACTTTGCTACTGGATTTGATTAATTTAATCCCAATAAATTTATGGAAGGCACACAATAACTTTCTATTTCTCTCTAAAGCTGGGAGATGTAAAAGATTTCTAAAGCCCATGGAAGAAGTGGGGAAACTAAAAGGAGAAAGAAATAAAGAAAATGTCAGCATCAAGGGAGAGGAAAGGTCAATGATATTTTGTATTTATACAGTGTGATTATTTGTGGCATACTCTACACCCCACTTCCAAAACTCTGTCTTTAAGACGATAGATATATTACTGGCATAAAAACATGCTAACTTCTGACAGTAAGGAAAAATGTTTGTTCCAGACATTAAGGCAAATCCTTTCTTAAATTCAGAGCTCTGGAGTGGCTTTGCTAAATAAAAGAAGTTTAAACCAAAAAATGTTGAAAATTAGGAAGATAAATTGAAATCTTTTTCATTTTTTTTAAACTACTTCAATCAATGAGAGCAACAGAGAAAGATTTAAAAAATAAAATGTACAGAACTTCTAAAAAATACTTGACCTCAGGGTGAAAGAAAGCATAGGATGCTAATATTTACAAGGAATCTGCCAAATCTTTAATTGCATGATTAAAATCAGCCCTCAGAAAGAACTTTATTCTTTTATCAATTAATTGACAAGAGACACTGTTCAAAATTTAACACTCAATATATTTGCTACTTATATGAATAAAGCATGAAGAGCTGTTGAAATGTTGGTATGCGCTTGTGATACCAGATTCAGAACCTCATGAGAATTTATATGCTGACTTCAATAAACTTCAGACCTAGTTGCAGAAAAATGAATGATTCTATCATTATTCTTGTAATTAAGTTGCATAGGAATGGGATTTCTGCAAACTTTGTTTTCTTCTGAACACATCTGCAACACAGGGAACCTTTTAGATGTTTTTCTTCCTTTCCTGCAGAAGAAATAGCTTTTACAGCTATAAATTGGCCATTAAGTTGTTCCTAAAAATGACTTGAGAGTGTCACCTTAATGGAAAGTATTGCCAAGACAGAAAGGATGATGCTGATGCTCCTAGAACTTCTAAGTTTTTTGGTTCACAAACTGGAAACAATCATCAAAGAGCTTTTTTTTTATCTTCAGTTCTACTGCAGGAATGTGGAAGGTGAGTGGAATAGAGAAGTATCATTTGGCACCTCATCCAGAGAAACGGTTTTTCAAGAAAGGTATTAGTCATGGCATGAGTGTAAGTTTCTGAGGATGCCAAATGTCTATTTTGAATTATCAAACACTCAGAACTCTTCAGAAGTTGACTGGAGGTAAAAGGTTTTGACCACCCTTAAATTAGTGAGACAAGCAGAAGTAAAAGTCAAAAGTTCAAAACTGATGCACAAGCTTAGAGGAGACTTTCTGTGTTTTTTTCTGAATGGAAGCAGATCTGTATTCTGAGAAATAAAAGGACACTTTGAATCCTAGTTGTGACATAGACACGTAATTTTAAAGATTCTGACTAAGGGCGTTTTAGCCCTTGATGATTTCCACAGATGGCAGCATGAGAAACTGATGAGCTCCAGTTAGCTGTTTAGTATTTCTTGCACTGTGCTACCATTTGGTACAAATGTCTCTTTTGAGGGTATAAAATCCATTAATCATGTAATGGAAACACAGCTGTGCAGTCTCTAAATAGGTGGGTTATACTGCCTTATTTTCTTGTATCTATTTTCTTCCTATTGCAGTTCACTGTATGAGAGTTTTAGTGTTACATATTTTGAAACAGTTCTTTTGTACAGTTATTTTAGTTGATACTGAATTTTGCAGGGAGTGACATGTTGTCAGCATAACTGAAAAGCAGTGATGTACAAAACATATTTGAGATTGCAATGGACCTTTGTCAACAGTAGTTTGTTAATGCTAGAAATCGCACAACAGCTCAGACTCCTTCAGGCCTCCCACTGCCCCAGGATAGTCTGTGCAGTGTGAAAGTGCTATTGGCAGAAGGAGAGGCCACAGGAATTGAAATAAATTGCAATTTAAAAATAAAAGTAACCAAATATACTTTAAGAATGTGATGGTAAGCCACACTCTGGTCTGTTTCAGCTCTACTTGATGAGGCATGATGTTCTCATAGGCCAGTATTTGATTTTGCGTTGTTGTTTTTTCCCCTCTCTATGCATTCACCATTTGCAGTGATGATGACGTAGCCATAAGTAGGAAGGGACTTGCTTTGATGGTCAACATGCTTAGAGGAAGTTCACAATGCTAGAAGATGGGCTTTACAGAGCTGAGACCCAAGGCTGGATCTTTGCAGAACACAGACCTAAAAACTGGAGATAAGTGCTACCTATTCACAGTAAGGGGAGATGGTCTGGAGGTTGTTCTTCAAAGCTCTTGTGAGAAGATTAAGAGATGTGGTGACAGACATGAAGTTGCATGACCTGCATTGCAATATGAGTCATGTTTCTGGCTTTGCAGTAGCTTACATAGTCCCATACAATTTTACTCTTCTGTATAGAGTGAGAGACTCATTTGTGACTCTTTCATAAAAAAAAAAATACAGCATGCAACTCATTTTGGAATTCCCATACGCATTCCGCTCCATTCCAGTGAGAAACTGGTCTGTAGGTTTTAATTCTGGTTGGTATGTGTTAGCTAATGGCTGGCATCTGCTTCTGTGCTGTGAAGAGTAAACTATAATAATCAAAGAACTTTATTAATAATTTAAGGAAAATGTTTAATCTTTAAACATATTGTAAAAAATTTTAATGAAACCATTTGGAAGCTGTTTTGCATATGGCCTCGTGCTCCCCTATTCTAGTAGCATAAAGAGTAATTTTTCAAGATGACAAGTTTCTCTATAGAAGAACTGCTTTCACTACAGTGCTGGATTTCTTCAAGGTACGAATTACATTTGAGCATTTGTATTTTCCAGTTTCTGTGCTTAAGCAAAATGAAGGAAAATTGTCGCTTGTGTTTCAAGAGAAGATCTGTTTTTCATATATCCAAAATACTGTTTTTATTCCTGGGTCTGTGTGGGTGGAAGATACTTGAAGGTACTACTCCTTACAAGATACTGATTAATGATAAGACATACTTGATAGCAGCTAATGAGGTCAGGGTAAATCTGCGCATTCTGAATTAAGGAGATGCTGAAGTTGGTATGCAGAAACAGAGTAAAGTGGAAATTAACAAATACGGTATGGAATGGATACACAGACAAGATTTCTGTATGAAATAATTAAATGTTTTCAGTGAAGTATTGAATATACTCAGGATAGCAGCATTTCTCATTTCCTCTTGTGAAAAATAAAGGTTTTTTTTTTTGTTTTTTTTTTTTTTTTTAGATAATTACTCATGTACTGTAGTTACAAAGCCTACTGTTCTCAGCTTACTTGCAGCAATGTTTCCTAGCTGCTTACCATCCAGCTTGTAGCTCATAGGTAAAAAAAGAGAAAACAGTAAAGGCATCTTCACATAAATTTATGTGGAGCTGCACGTAAGGAGATGGAAGATCAACATTCTTTTAGCATGATTAAGAAATCACGAACATCAGTCAGATAATGAAGGATTTTGTTGAGATATTCAGATTGAAGGACATGGTAGTAAAATTCCTTTTATAGAAATCAAGATTTTCTTGTGTTATCATTCTTCCTGTTAAACCCATACAGTAAGCAGCTTTAGCTTTCTTTATAGATTATACTGTTCTGCAGGGTTCCATAAGATCTTATGACCTTATGATCTATGACCTATGATCTTAAAACTAGCTCCTTCTTGTTATGAGAAATAGGTGCTTCAGACCTCGGCACTGACCACTGTAACGTGGTCATCTGGACTCCTTCCTGAGCAGCACTGGCTGAAGCACCAGTCTTTAATGCTTTTGAGTGTGAACTTGTGTGGTCTCAAGTAAGCTGGGATTCAGTGGTTGCTCTACTGCAGAAACAGAACCATGAGAAACAAGGGGATGGCGTACATCAGGCCTAACTTTAGGTTCAGTCTCCACTAAAATGAGACAACATACTTTAGGCATGCAACCTGTTTAATGCAAGACACAAATTTGCATTTCATTGCATTTTATTGGCTCCCTTAGGCTAGAATCTTTCCCTCTTTCTTGTGTGTGTGCCAGATCTGAGTGTCATGTATTAGTTAAACAGAATTTCCGGTTTCTTCCCACAGTATTAACCATCAAATATGTCATCTTATTTCAGCTAGTACTAGATCTCACTGATACTGTGTACCTCAGAAGCTAGTGGAAAAATCATTCTAGTAAGAAATGTTCCCATAGGCGCTGTGATTGTGGGATGCCTTTTAGTGTATAGCGCTCATGTGAAGAATGATCAGAATGTAGTACTGGTGGTAGTGTTGTTTCAAAATAAATTTCAGTCTCTGCCAATCATTTATGTGGACACATCTGATCTCTCAGTACTTGAAAGGTCATTTTTTCCTAAGTAATGTTCCTCAACAAATCACAACAACAGCTGCCAATTAGGCTGTTCATTTCAAAATGAGAATTATTTGCTGTGGTGCTTTGCTAATTATCAAAGACATTTTGCTCTAAGTGGGGTTTTCCTCAGCCTGGAAATACTCTTGAATTTTTTAAAAAGTCAGGTGTCTGAGCTGTAAGAGACATTACATTTTTGTGGCCTTTTCTTCCTAGAGGTGTAAACTAATTATCTATAAACAATCCAATATCTAATAACAGAAAATAGTATGCGGAGATAAATTAATATAGGCCATACACTTGAGAAATATTCATAGTTGTAAATGTTTTACTTCTTAAAGATTAACGATTCATGGAAATAGCAGGTCTACGCAGGGCATGTGTGTCCTACATGACTGTGGAGGCTTTAAGCTATGGGGCACTGCATTATTGCTTCCTGTGCCTCTCCCTAACAGAGGTTAAGTGCAGGATGTCCAGAGTGGGACCCCTGAGAGCCGCACGTTGGTGTGCCTGTGGCTGCAGTAGGACAAGGCCATCTCCACTGCCACTCCCCTTCTCTCACAGGGAAGACAAACAGAAGCTGCACTCCTGGTGTGTTCTAACAACAGCTACAAACTCAGGTGAAAGCAATCTGCCACTGGAGCAGAATTTGCAGTATGTTGTTTCTTAGGAAAAGACAGCTGATAAGAATCTTGAAGAATAGTACTACATTGTGTATCCAGAGAGAGATCTGTTGTTCAAATTGTCATTCTACTTTTCTGTAACTTGTTTACAGTGATAGGCCAGCAGAATTGCAGTAGAATGACTAGTTCACAGTAATGGTGTTTCACCTGGACACAGTCAGCTAAAAGCTGACTCTAGCTACCTCCATTCCTTTAGAATACTTACTTTATTAAGCAGTCTGATGCTATTCAGGAACCAGTCCTTTAATTTAGAGATTTCCCCCCTCTTCCAGTAGATCTGGACTTATTCATTGTGGTACTTGACTTTCTAAGTGATATTCTGCTGTTCAGATTTGTTCAGATATGTTCCAGTTTGCTTCAGTCTATAATTAAAAGTGGAACAGCAAACTATAAATTGTGTCAAGGCTGCTTAGTAGCAGATCAGGGTCGAGAGACTATACTGATTTGATTTCATTTTTGATGAGTTAAAAAAATAGATATTTTGCTACACCCAACTGCCTGCAATACAGGTCAATTTCTGATATAGAAAATAGCTGATTAATCCTGAACTTGATGAAAAATGTATAGCTATGTCATAAATGAGCTTAACAAATTTTGAAAACTAAATGTATTTTAAAGAGATTTTCAGATGATATTAGCTACTTCTCTACAAGGTGATGACTTTCCACAATCAGAGATAATCATGTCTGCATTAAAGTGTGGAGATGAAAATTTGAATAAATCAGTACTATGTCCATCAGTGGGCAAAGAACTAAGATTGCTGTCTGAATTTTCAATCCTTCAGCATCAGTTAATTTGCTGAAGTAGTTCTACTAACATCAAGTGCTCCTTTAAAGTTTCTCAGAAGTTATGCAGTTCTCATTTTTACCTTTGCCCTGTTCTCAAGCTTGTGTAAAGACTTTGAAGGTGAAGGGCCATCGAAATCTTAACATGACATCTTGTACATACTGCACTCCCAGCGCAGCTGAACAATCAGGCCAGAAGCTTTTCTCTGTAAGGACAGGTGTTCACAAAATGGTTTGCTATCAGGAACAGTAACTGTTTAACAAATAATGCAGTAAGAAAGGCTCTTGCACTTAATTTCAGAAAGCAGCTCTCATGAACTTGATAGATACAAGTGTTTCAGAGGTCGCTACATAAACAAGGATTAGACTGGTGGAATAAATGGAGACAGGTAGGGTAGTATGCAACATAATCCCTTGTTGGCTGGACATAACTTGCTGTACTTTCCACTGCTTCCATAGGAGATGGGTTTCTTAATTTCCTTTCCAGAATTTATAACTTTCTGGCACAGTATTTTGTCTGAAAGCAAAGACCTTTGTGCATTTATCCAAAGAGAGGCACTGCTCTGTTCTTTGGTTTCTTTGTTGTGTTTATCCCACGAAATTAAAGGGGGGGAAAAAAAAACCAATTAGGAAATGAGCAAACTCATAAGTCTGTTGGATATTTATAGCTGTTAGAAAAAGTTAAAAACTTCTCTTAATACTTCATCATTAGGAAAATATGCTGATCTACACCTGGTGTTTGAGTGAAAATGCTGGAGTGCGGAGACAAAAAAAGAAAAAAAAAAAAATAGTGAAGAATATCTTATCTTCCTGTGGAAGGTACAGTATTGTCCATGAGTCCTGTTCGAGAGCTGAGCTGTACAAATTTATGGTCTGCCCACTGTCAGCAAACAGGTAATTTCTCTTTATCTAGCAACATCCTGTCTAGTCCCCGATTTACTTGTACCTAAGCAAATCAGACCAATAGAACTGTATCTCTGAGGTACCCAATGTGAAATCTGGGCTACAATGTCCTAAGATTTGGAAGCAGATATTTGCCTGCAGCTTTTTGTGAGGTTATATTAGTGGCTGTAAATAATTCTAAATAAAACTGCACAAGATCAAATAACTTTCGATAAAGTGTTAGCAGTCCCACTTTCTCCTTCACTGAAGATATAATGGACTAATTTATATGCATTGAGCTCAAGAGCTCTCTGACCAAATCTTGTTGGCATGGAAGGGGTGTCAATTTTAATGCTACAGTCATTATGATGTTAATCAGGTTGATGATGATGACCTAAAAATACTACCATTAAACATTACTCACGATAATAAACAAGCAGTAAGAACACAGGGAGAATTTGTATTAATATTTAGTGAGACTTGGGACATTTGGATCGAATGAAAACTCTCTAAAATCTGTGTTTTCACTAAATCTTTCATCTTATGGCAGCGTTAAAATAATCCATTGTCT
Source organism: Lagopus leucura (assembly GCF_019238085.1). Classification (NCBI taxonomy): domain Eukaryota; kingdom Metazoa; phylum Chordata; class Aves; order Galliformes; family Phasianidae; genus Lagopus; species Lagopus leucura. The sequence goes on along the minus strand of NW_024962274.1, from coordinate 5,033,024 downwards.
ATGACAACATCTACATTACCTGCTACTTTCAGCTTCTGTAAGTTTCAGATCCTTAAAATGTAATATTTCTCTTTTATCAGATATTAGGCAGTGATGGACTGGATAATAAAGAATACATGGGGACTAATAATTATATGGCATCCTTTAACAGGTGCTCTTAATAGAGCTCCAAATTCTTGTTTAAGAACAAAAGGTAGGCTTGAATTTGATGTTATTATATGAAGAAAATCATACCTGTCTTTTTTCTCATGTGCTCTTTAGAGCTAGTGATGAGGTATTATGAGAAATGCAGAACTCAGCGGCACAGCCTCAAACACTGTCACTGTATACTGGATTTTATCATTGAGCTATGAAATTTTAACAGGCAGTGGAAACTGTAAATAAAATTATGCAAGACAATAGGGAAGAAGCATTAGTCTTTAGGCAAATAACCTGATTTCACAGTTTGATTTACAGTTTTATATCCCATTTCTGATTTTTTTTTTTTAATTAGTTTAACTTCAGTCTCAACTCATTGTCTTGTTAGTGTGCACTGCAGCTCACCAGTCCATACTGAAAGACCTGTCATATTGTAAAAAAAAAAAAAAAAAAAAAAAAAAAAGAGTGCCCTGGAATAATTATATAAATGAACTAAAAAGTCATCTTTTTTGGCCAGTAAATAGCAATAAAAATGATTTAATTTGGGAGCGAGGCCATCGGTCTTAGCAACAATATCCATTTGTAATGCAATAACGTTGTACATAATTATGATGATGATAAAGTGTGTGGTTTAGTAAATTTTCTTCAAGATAATACTTGGGGGGAAGGGAAGAAAAGGGGAGTGCGGATATCACTGAAACAGCTATGTGTGAAAGGGAAATCTGGAATAGAAAATAAATTAGAAGAATTCAGAGGAGTTTTTGGACTATCCTCAGACATGCTAAGGATTTGGAGCTTATGCTGGTAGAGAAAAGTGGAATAGAAGGAGTGCATAAAACTCATAGTTTCATAATGAAATACGGAGTTTTTTTCCTGTGTATTCAAGCATAGATTCAACCTGTTTTCACTATTCTGTTTGGAACTGAATGACTGGAAATAAAAGCGTGAAAACAAACAAAGCCAGTATGCATTTAAACTAAATGTTGGTTATTTCTGTAGTTGAAAAGATTCATATGTAATTAAAATTTCAATGGCCAATCTCTCTCTGGCTATGTATCACTAAATCATGCAGATGAATGCCTGGAATAGGGATCTGTATTCAAAGTTTAACAATTATATGCAAGTGTAATAATACTATATGGAATTCAGCATTTCTGCAAAATAAAAGCAATTCTATAGTAGATATAAATGCTATTCTTATAATACATTCACTAGAGAAAGGTCCCCTTCTCTGCTAGAAAATTTTCTCAAAGCATCAGCCTCTCAGCCTCCCCTGGTACGAAGAAATGCAATTGATAAGACCTATCTTGTTCACTTGCTAACATTTTATTCTGCAAGTACTGACTGGAAACTTTTTCTGATTTAAAATCTGTAAGAGTCTGACAGTTGAAGTAATACTGTGGCCAGTATTTTTTTTTTCTATCAAACTGTTATTGATAGAAAATTGGATTTTTGATTAAGTTGATTTTGAGATGTGCAAGAAGAGGTAAAAGTTTCTGTATTCTATTTCTAATGCTTAAAACAGAGGAATTGCTGAAAAAGTTACTGGATTGCTTAATGGAAATTGTAGCATTGGACCATATATTTTCATTTTGTTCCAGGAGACGGATTTTCTATAGTCTGAGGTATTTGGGACATACAAATCAACATTGAAAGTGAAGCAAACAACATTCAAATGACTTGTCACAGGAATGAGGGAGCAACAATGTAGTCTGACTTTAATCCTTCTGCTGGGAAGAATCCAATCCTTGTGCTTGGGAATTTCCACCATTGCAATGCCATCTCTTTGGTACTGAGAACAGCCCCATGCTTTTCAGCAATTTTACTACTCGTTCAAACTAAAACAGGTCCTGTAGGTTTTCATCTTGGAACTTAAAAATAATTTCCATTTTATTATTTACTATTTTCTAATTACAGCAGATTTTTAACAGAGTGGAAATTAAGTGATGTCATCACTAAAGACAATGGGCTGGACTGCAGTTTTTAGTCCTCTTACGAAAATGCACATGGATCTCACCTTCCAGAATGCTTTTCTCTTGTTTAGTGGAGCTCTTAGACTTTCTTAAACTTGTGGCCTTTTTCTATGGAAATTGATCTGAACTATTATCTCTTTACACTTTATCTCCTTGAGTGACATTGCAGGTATCTTGGGAAGAACAGATTATTACATTTTTGTCTGGCCAGAGAACTGTTACTTTTTCCCCAGAAAAATCTCATCTTTCCCTATTGAAGACATAGACCTTTTCAGTTGCACTAACAGAATTCCATCCAGCTGCATTTCAGATTCTGTCTATTCCTTGTACATGTTGAAGACACAGTGTTATTTCCATATCCTACCTGTTTAGTTCTCATTTTGGAATCTGATGAGAGATTGTTGTAGGTATAATGGGCTTGTGTGACTCCGCAGAAAAGAACTGCAACAATACCTGAAATGCAAAGAAAAGATGGTTAGCAGCTTCTATTTCCTTTCTAAGATTTTTCAAAAGGCTGCATAAAAAAGGTTACTATATTGCTGAAAGGATTTTTGTAACAAAAGAACTATGAGATATGTTTTATAAGAATATATTTCGAAGTAGATATTTTTTCTTTGCTAAAAATCATAGAGATCTTGAATCTTCAACATGGCTATCACACATTTATAGCACTGCTGCTGCTGCTTAATTTGCCCAGCAAACCTGATAACCTTCTTGGATGGTATCTAATCATAATCTCACCATTAGGAAAGATTAACATACTTACAATATGAAGGACTTCAGACTAGATGAAAATTTTGGCAGTGATGGAACTGATGGGGATTTTTAAATACTTTCTCCCCAATGCTGAGCCTGCTCCTATATCACTAGAACCATTGAGTTGCATCACTGCAATGCACTATTTTAATTAGAGTAGCTGATATGACTGCAACCTCAATTTTTTTCCAGCTCTGGAAACAGGAAAAGCAGAAAGAACCCACACAAAGTAGAAATTCAGAAATAAATGCTTACCAGTATCCATATGTAAATATCCATACAAGAAAAAAACTATGTATCTTTTTTAAGCCTAGGGCATGTCTACCTGGTAATTACTTGCACCACAGCTCAGGGCTTGTTCATTATGCTCATTCCAATCACCATTTCCACAAAAACCTCCACCCACATTTCTTGAAGCCCATAGAGCATGCAAGTTCTATGTGGTTTCTTTATGCACACCTCCACAACATCCACTGGTTCTGTACAGAGCTAGCTTGCAGGATGATCATAGCAGGCCTGTCATCTTCAGGACTCTGATACAGGCAGATTTCTGCCATCCATTCTAAGTGTTTTAGATCTTTAGCTTTTCAGCCCTTCTACTTGTTGCCTCCCATCTAAGGTCTACAGCATGTCTGAATTGGCACTAAAATTCTTCCTTGTGGACCATTCTGTGTATTGTTAGGTAATTTTTAGCTCATAGATGCTGACGTACTGAAATAGTGCTGGTGAATTCTGGAAAACTCACTGAAGCAACAAAGGAAGCAAAAATATACCAGCCCAGGGTCGTGCAATGTGACTACACAGTGACTTTCTAGAATTTCACAGTGTTAAATTAGCATGAACTTAATCATATTAATAAGTTCTACTGGAAACAAACAATATGAACTAAAATTGTGAAATATAATCCAGTTCTGTGCCATCAGTCTTGGCCTTGAGTCTGGATAAGACCTCCTTCATCTTCTTCAGCACTGTGGCTCCTGAAATTACAAAGGCTGGCAAGAAGGGACTTGGAGGACAGAATCTACAGCACTGTGGACTTTGGTACAGCAACACAGGTGTAAAACAATCTGTTATTTCAAAAGGATTAATAGAAGTAGACAAAGCTTAACATAGTCGCCCAATACTTTCTTAAAGAGTTTATTCAAACCTCTAAGTTTGAACCTAGCCTTCTAGTTTTAGAGATTCTGTAGTAGATGGAATATCCTCTTTCTCTAAATCAAGGTAGAGGTCAGAAAACAAGAAAAAGGATAATGCTGTCTATTTCACATGTGGGGTAAGATCACATCAACCCATACCAGTTAGTCATCATCATTTTATCATATTTTTCTCAAGTTCCTGAGTCTTTGGATTGCTAACTGTGGAAATACTGCCCAAAAAACCCAACTGTGTTTGAGTTGCAAGCCTCTCTTGTTGCAGGGAAGTAGAGAGGCCAGGCATTAAAATGCACTTGATGAAAGATGGAGGAACAAAATAGTAACATGTGCTTAGCACCAGGGAAGAAAATGATACAGCAAATCTTTTTTCTTTTTTCTTCCCCATGATACAGCACGAACATTTTCTTTGCATCTGGGCTTTCTTTATATCATAAACTTGTCTGTATTTTTTTCTACATTACACAGTCTCTGTAGCCAAGAGAAATCATACTGAGCTTTAGCTGCTGTCTTTCTTTACTGTACCTATTTTCTTATGCCTGTTTTGATATTTATTTACTTATTCTAACTGCACTAAGGCCTTTCTTTCCAGTAAGTAATGTTGGTAGTGGTGAGGCTGTAAATGTCCAAATATGTTCCAGGAAATTCATTGCTCTTATTGAGGTATAACTGATCTCTTAATTAAGACTAAATCTTTTTTTTCCCACTAAGTGTACTATCGTGCAGATGTAATCTGGGGAGTTTGTAAGTTCTCAAGGTGCTCTCATATGCAATGGGATGCTCAAACAGTGAAGATTCAGTTAAAAAAAAAAAAAAATCATACCTAGTCAGTAATGTTCCTAAGTACTGCTAGCTTATGGCTCAGTAACTGGAAAAGAGATGAGAGTTTGTGGTTCACTTTATTCAAATCATCATTCTGCCAAGTCGAGTATTTAAAAAAAAAAAAAAATTCACTATTAGGTTCAGTGATGATTGTACAGTGTTTTTGGACTGCTAAGAAACTGTTAATTATTGGCAGCAAGAGAACTGAGAGAGTGACCTAAAGAACAAAATACCCTAAATCTGATTTTACAATAGTAATAATTTATCCAAACCTTGTAATTATGCAAGCATAGAAACCAGAAAGCCAGGAACGCAGTGGAATATTTCAGTTGCTACTGTTGGAAATAAGTGTTAGCCTGCCATGCCATTCACAATGAATGCTTCGTTAAAAAGCTTGCAAAAAATTCCATTTTATTAAAAATGGTAACTTAAGGGTGATAATGATCAATTGCATGCTAGTGTAACTGTAAAGAATAAAGGAGCACAGTACCTCAAGAGGTGAACAGGGGTCTTATTAGATGGAATAAAATAAATGAAATTTGGATTTCCTTCTTTGTAAGACTATAGAAGCTGATTTCTGAAGTTAGTTGGATTGCAAAATAGAATATGGAACATAAATTGAGTTGTCAAATTTTTGCAGGTTTTTTTTTTTTTTTTTGAAAGAAATAGAGGAGAGCAAATGTGATAATGCTGAAATTGTAAACAGGAAGAATTTATTAGATGCAACGAGGCAGATAAAGTGAGGTGGTCCCCTCTACCAGCCAGTGCTGTAATTTCAGGGGTCTGGAGTCTGGCTCAATTTCAGTGTTGTTATGGTATGTCCTTTGTTAAGTGGCAAAGTCAGCAATTACAGACAATTTTTGTACTACACTTGCAGTGCAGGTTAACCTGAGCAGAAGTTTAGAGATGAAATGGGAAATGAGCTGTTGAGTGTATTACAGCTTCTTGTCTCTCTATAGATAAAGTTACTGACAATTTTCACTTGATATAAAAAATGGGAAACCTCACATCACAGTTGCTAGACACCAGAGAAGTTTCAGCTGCAGCTTAAGCTCTTTGAAGAAGTTTGATTAAGCATAAAAGCATACCATTGTGCTGGATTTTTTTTGCTCCTTATCTAACAGAGAAACCGCTTTTTAGCAGTTAATGTAACTTGATATCTTAGAGTAGTTTTACTGAATACCTGTAGTTGAAATTCCTGTTAATGTTCAGGGATAATATAGGAAGGGCAAATGTTAACGTGTGTAAAAATAAATGCTAATCTTAAAATTTCTATTGTGAGCAAAAGAGAATAAATATCCATTATGTAATATTTCACAAGTAGGCAAAGTAATATACCCTCATATTTCAATAATTGGTGCTATAATGGAGAATAAAGTCCCATATTTTCTCAGAGAGGTGCTGCATGTCTGGAGTGTGTTTTTAATGCAAGTCTAGAAATGATGGGACAAAATTTGAACATTATTTGGTAATTTTAGAGGAAAAAAAACCTGTCATTGTGTCTGTGGCTGTCAGGTCCTTTAATGGTAGAAGTAAGAATTTAGAAAACAAACAAAACCCAATACCCTACCTTCTGGGGAAACAAAGGAGGGAATGATTAGATAGAATGTAGAATTTGTGGAAAGATGTGCAGGTAAACTGACAGGTTTTCATCACAACTTTGAAGTGTTCCAGAGCTTCAGGGATGCCTCTTAATGATTCCTAACATTCACATGCCAAAGTACAAGTGAGAGGAACCAATCCTGCACCAAAGGCAGAGAAATGTAGGAAAAGACAGGAGAGTTTATATAAATCAAACAATGTGGAGTTATATTTGTGTCAGAAAACCTCCACACAGCTTAGAAGGCATATTCCAGTGCAATCTGAGGCTGTGACAGGAAATGAGACACTGTCTTCTGCATCAAATTGTTGCAGTAACAAGGCTATGAACCCAACAGTGATAATATCAGAGTGTGACTGATCATTTTCTTAATTCTGAAGCAAAGGTTTAAGTCGTCTTTCACTGGACCCACACCAATGCAGAACCAGAGCTCCTGCTTTGTTCACAGAGCTTTAATCACTGGAGTTGTCTTAAGTTGATTTTATGCTGAAGTGAATTAAGGTGACAGAAAACAACAAAAGACATATCTGAGGGAATCTTGTGTGTCCTCATCTGAGGAATAAGCCATGATACTGCCCCTGTCTGCTTCAAATACGACCAGAGCTTCAATGTTGTACTTCTGCAACTCTAAAAAATGTTACTGCGTTCAGTTTAGGTTGGAACTCCTGTGGTGAGACATGCTAGGTTTTATTGTAGACATGATAGGAGTTGTTATTCTGTTTATGCATACAATATTGTCTAGGAGTAACACCTCAGATTTACATGGGTTCTTACCCTCAGCTTAGTGTTACTGTTTTAATTTTAGGCAACTGATCATCAGTCTCAGCCTAATGCCATGTAAGAACATGTTGCCCTTTTCAGTAAAAGCAAAGACCTTTCTCCTCTTCTTTTACTGTCTTAAAATGCTGTACCAGCAGCAACTCCCATGTTGGTCAAACCCAGGCACTGGCTGAAGTGTGTGTGTATGTATATATATGTGTGTATATATATATATATATATAGTCTATATATAGACTAGTCAGGTGAGGCTGTTGCAAGGACAAGGGGGATAACTGAAACTGCAGAGTATTGGATCTAGCGTTTATGTCAGCAAAGCATGTGTAGACAGTTGGGTACTGAACTGCATTGTGTTCGCACTGCTCAGAATTGCAGAGGGAAGGATATATGATAATCCCTTCTGACAAGGATAAAAGGTGAAGAACTGGTCCCAACAGTTCAATAAGGCAATGAAGTAAAGGATGGATCTGAGGCAAATTACAGCAAACAGATGGGAGCAGTGAACAGCCACGGGGATTAATGCACTTAATCAGCATTAATAAAGGAACTGGGAATTGGTGCATTTGTTCTTGCTATACCCTAATTACAAAGGTAGCCCAAAACCGCCCAATGGACCAGCTCATTTGGAGTCTCTATTTTGACTAGGTATATCTGTCTCTTGCTAAACTGCTTGCTTATTTTTGGAGGAAAACCCTCCTCATTAGGTAGACTGTACTCCCATGTTAGCCCCTGAATTAGAAGGTAGGCGTCAGATACATCATGAAACACTCAGACAAGAATTGCAGGGGGTAAGGGAGCAGCAATAATTTACATCACAAACTATTTCCTTCATAAAAATCAGAAAACATTTTGGGCTGGGGTGGATGATCTCCTCCAAAATTTTCCTTTGAGACCTATTGTCTGAGATTCTGTGAATAGGTCTTTGGCATGTAAAATAAAAAGCAGAAAAGATTTTAAGAAATCCTTCTTTACCTACACAACTCATACAGTATCTCACACCTCACACATGTTCAGGAGACACTAGAGAAGTAGAGCAATTGATTCTGATGCTTTTACACTGCTAAATTCTATGTGACTTTGAAGTATGCATTAAACAAATACATACACAGATTTGAATGCATTTCTGAAGATATATATATATATATATATCAGTTTGAGTATCTACTTAGTTAAAACAGCTGTAGATGCAGAGAGCCTAACTGAGGTGGACATTAAATACCCACATATATCATGGAATCTTTCATAGACTATTGATTTCTTGATCAGTTAAGCATTTTGTTAATGAGATGGAGAGTAAGCAATTAATCACAGAATCATGCAGAATCACAGAATGGCCTGGTTTGAAAAGGACCACAGTGATCATCTAGTTTCAAGCCCCCTGTGTATAGGGTTGCCAACCACTAGACCAGGCTGCCCAGAGCCACATCCAGCCTTGCATTTAATGCCTCCAGGGATGGATCATAATATAAGCAAGATGTGTTTCTTTCATTTATTTTGACAAGTATTCGAATTATTTATGCTTACTTTCTTGTAGCCTGCATGTAAATACTTTCTAATGGAGGTTAGAAAGCAGGTATATTAACGCTGTTCTTACTGTAGTATTCCCCTGTTTTGACTTAGCAGTCATGACAAATCCTTACTGATAAAACTTTGCCTCCTCACAACAGTGCTTATATTATATTATAATATTATGTTTAATATTTGTAATGTAAGTATGCTTAAAATTCCTTGCCAAGGCTAGTGTAAGAATTTCCTATTGTTCAATAATTAAGCTTTTTATTTTAAGTATTTAATAGATTGTAAAGCAAAAGAGAAATAAAATGCTCTTCACATTGACTACCTGGAGAGTCTCCACTGTCATCACACTTGCAACATGCAAAAGACACATGACAGTTTTTTCTTTTTTCTGGGTGAGGTTTGTTCCTGTGCACAACAAATGTAACATTACTTACATTTGATGGAGCGCCTAAGGCTATAAAAAGTAAAACTATTTCCCTTACAAATTCACTTTTTGGATTTAATGTATAACTTAGTATGCATTTTCTCCTTGATGAAACGCAGTATACTTCTCTGCTAGGACTGTATTTTAAAGCATCTTTCCTTGTAAGTCAGTGGTTTAGGAAATCATTACCTCCAGTTGAAGGCAAGCGATTATCATCCTTCTCTGGCAATTTTTTAGTAATCATATCGCATTTTGAAGAGTCATTAAGCATGAAGAAACAAAATGGGCTTTTAATCCAGGTGATATCTGATTTTCTCCATGTGTTGGAATGTATGACTTTCATTCGGTTCTTGCACCCTTCACTGTATCCATTGTCCTGAATATTATGGCAGGAATCAGGGCACGGGATTTTATATTTAATAAGGCAAAGATGTTGGCAGATACAGGTGTAATACTAATTTGAAAGTAATTTGTGTGGCTAAGATTTAAGAGGTAGCATGCTGGTTCCTCAGAACTCAATGGAAATATAACTCTTGACTTCAGAAAGGCTTTGAACAGTTTTGCAAACAAAACAGCATGGGCTGCATTAACACTTCATTAAACAGTTTTCTTCCCCTGGCTTTCTATGACATTAATTAGAGCACTAGATTTTAAAGGTGACAGCATCAAGGCCATTAAAATGATCAAGCTATTATGAAGTTTGTTCTTTCAAATCATATTGTGCGGTAGTTTGTTATTTAGATAATCTATGTGCATTTAGGACTTTTGCCTTAATTTGTGTGGACTCTTTATGTTGCTAAAAGCAGTCCCTGGGTATGTCCTTGACTATGATTGTGCAATTTCATAGAAAAAAAAGCAATCAGATCTGTCTTTTCACCTTTCACTGGGATGCAACAGTAACTTACTCCTTTTGTGAAAGGTATTTACATAGGCACACCAAACAAGATGAATTATTTTTTAGAAAAATCCAGAAGTGGCTGCACCCCACTGGCAATGTCGAGGGCAGCCCTGTCCTCCATTTGGTCACTGATAGTGGGGAAACCAGGAGGTACCAGGACATCCATCGAATCAAGAGGAGCACATCATCCCTAAGAGTGTATGTCACACAGCGCTGTATATTTTGTTCCTCATGTTTACTGTCATCTTTGGCCCTATAGCGAGCAGTAAATAGTGGATTACTAACGGGACTGGTAGAATGATGGGAAATTGTAGGTAGGCAGGAGAGAAGACTGAGGACTTTAGCCTGATTTAGTAAGCCTTTTTCTTGTAGAACTGTTCAGTGTCCATACAGACTTCTTCTTGGGGATGAAACAATCTCTAGTACAGCAGCTGGCTTTTGGAAGCTTTTTATGTAAGATGATGTCATGCCCAAAATAAACATGCAATTTTCCCATGTTAGGAGGTATATCGTTAAACTGCTTTTATTCAGTAAAATGCAACACTTACCTGTGAGACCAGCAGCTTCTGCTGATAAGAAGGCACTCCAAGATAGGAGGAAAAACAGACCTGTCTCCAACATGGGGAAGTCACACAGCTTTGTAAATTTTGTCAAGTGCTGAAACACTTAATAAGGAAAAGTAAAAAGCAACTGTTTTTTAAGCTAAAATTGTCCCCATGATGGGGCTAGGGAGGGAAGATGATATAAATGAATTCAACAAACCTGCTGTTTGAAGTATTTCTGTAGTTTTTGAACTAGTGCCTAACTGGTTTGTTTTATTTTATTTTCCTGGAAAAAGGGGGCAGAAACTAATTTTGTCCAGCTCTGCATTGACTGGCATTTGTTTCACATTTATATTGAGGCTGAATGAGAAAGATGAAAGTTGGTGTTATTCCTACTTTATAGTGTTTTACATGAATAACTGTAAAATAAAACAAAAAGTGCCAGGCAATATATGTGCCTTTTATTTCTATTTTAGGCAGGCTTAGTTTGTCTTGTTTTGTAGTTGGGAGTTTGCCGTGCATTTTTCTTTGATTGCTGCTAGTGTGTAATTTTTAAATACATTAATGTAGTCATAAATTCATAATTTAATCTCTGAATACTTCAAAACCTCAGCATCTCATTATTTACAAACAATAAAGACCGCTGTCATGCCTAATGTTAAAGAGATTTGCACAACATTTGGAGATTGACTTAAGTTCTTTGTGAATTAAATGACTTGTCAATTTATGATTTGACTGTTTATGAAATCTTGAGTGAAGAGTGGAAAGGTTCAATCTGAAAGTAAAGATAGTCAGTCTTAGATATCACGCATACAGATTTTCTCTCTGAAAATGAACCATAAAGGATATTAAAGCTGTGACAACTGCATAAGAGGATCCCATAGCAAACGATCCAGCAAAGATCCCCAGAAAATTTCCCACTGACTGAAAGAAAGCAGCAGCATCAAATGCATTAGGATTCTCCTTGGGACTGTAAATGGATATAGAGCTGAAAAAAGAACAAAGGGATGGGGGAGAGGGAGAGAAAATACAATCATGAATATAATCACACTGGTGCGATACTGGAATTGATAATTGGAAATAGATGTTTTTAGGGACATAAAATACAAAACAAGGCATCTCTGGACAGGTAGCAGATGGGAAAGCATAGTAGATAGAGACTGGGGTGGGAAACAGTTTATTTTGAAGGTATCACAATGGAAATCAACAGTCTGCTGCCAGTCAGTACATTTTTATACTAGTAGTGCCATAAAGAATATTGTTTCCAGACCAACTAAGCATTAATAGGTGGTAGGTGCATGAGAAATCTGCAGGGAAGATAGATAACTGAATTATTTATTGACCATATGTCTTCAGAGCAGTTATATATTCACAGATATTTCTGATAAAAACTGCAGCTTTGTGGCTGAGGCTCAAATGGGTGATACAAATCACAGTAGGTACCAAACATCTGCAGCAGTGATCTTGTCATAAACTACCTAGTAGTCCCCTTCTTGGTGTAAACCTTCATAAATAGAACTGAAAGGTAGCAGGAGCTAAATAGGAAACCTTGTGGACAGGATGAATGTTGTCCCACAGAAAGAAATTAGTGAAGTTGTCAAAGGTCATCTCCCATATCCCACTTTCGAGTGCACCCCCCAAGAGAATATCTGGATGCAAGATGCTGCTACCAGAGGGGAGACTTAAACATTTTTAAGAGTTTCAAGTTTAGTATTTGTTACTAGTCAGTCACTGTTCATAACATTAGGAATATGAAATACATATGCCTTTTTTGCCTCTGAAAACATTGAATTTAACAGATACACTAAGACCCCCAAACACTAATTAAAGTATGTTTCAGATCTTTCTGGTTCGTTGTTTTCAGTGCTGTAGGTCTTTCATGTATACTGTTAAAGAAATTCTGGCACTGGATTCTAGAAAGTAGCATGGGTTGCTGGAAAATGACTGGTATTTTAAGCATTAAAAATTTAGAATTCTTAAAATACGTTGAATATTTTAAGCTCTTGCATATTAAGTATCTGGTCCCATCAGTGTGATATCTTCCATCTGGAGACAAGGTTTAGAATTGCAAATCTGCATGAAGGATTTTCTAAGCAGCTACATTAATTTAGGAAATTCCATACAGTTTGAAGGCATGTGAAAACGGATCTCACATTTTCAGTGTGTAAAAAAGGCTTCTGGTTTTCTAAAAGCACATGATGGGGTACCACAAAATATGAGTGATGAATACATATCCCCTGAAACAGAAATAACTGATCACCAAAATCTGATATGTCTAGTTACGCTGATGCACTGCCGCAAAACTAGTGAAATGACTTGTAGTGGAATGTCCCATTAATATAACTACACAAATATTGTTCCCAGAGGAAATGCTAATTAGTCCTATTTCAACTGTTAGTCTCTCAGACCAGGGATCAGTTATAATTTCTTGCCCTCAAATAACTTCTGAAATCTTTGTCACCTCTGGCCTACTGAATATTTGTTATTTTTAAACCCATAGGAAATAAAGTACTGTATTAAGCCATAAATATATTTGCAAAATGGATGAGACAGAATTTCCTTTGATAGACATAGCTATTGCCTGTGATGCTGCATATGTTTAGCCTAGAGAAGTGAAGGCTCTAGGCATTATTCTATAATTCTGTTACATATTACATTTAAGTGGCCTTCCAGAATTTATAGGAGGCCTCCAAGAAAGATAGAGAAAGGCATGGTGAGGCACTGGAATGAGTTGTCCAAAGAAATTGTGGATGCCCTGAAAGTGTTCAAAGTCAGGTTGGTGGGGCTTTAGGCACCCTGATGTGGAGGAATATGTCTGTGCCCATGGCAAGGGAATTGCAAATACATGGCCTTTACAATCCCTTCCAACTTGTTTCTATGATTCTGTGATTCTATAATGTAGTTTACTAAGTGCATTTTGTATACTTAGTAAGGGCTTGACTTAAGTTAGTCATGTAGAGTTGAAAGTATTTGGTAATGCGACCTGAAATGTTAGAACTAAAACTTAGGCATGACTTGACAGTAAAGCAGCCACTTGATTCTCTCTTATTTAGTTCTAATAAGTGTACAGAGACTGTAGGTGCTAACATATATTGATTAACGAAGTGTAAAATAGGAATTGACTTTCTATGTCACAGATACGGCCACCACCACTAAGTGGTGAATTCAGCAAGGTGAACCTGAATCACACCCTAACATCATGCAAAAACTCCTCTATTAAATTTATGGGATCTGCTCACAAAAAGAATTTTCAGTAATAAAGAGTGAATCAAAAGAAGTGTTGACAGAGTGAAAGTTGACTAGTCAAGTTTCAGCTATAGCCATTAACTGACTTTTTTTTTAAGTATGTTTCTTAAGACAAGAAACGTTGACTTTGTTAAGACCATTAGGGTTCCAGTTCACCCTCCGGAAGGGCTTTCAGGTGTAGAAAAAAAATCCTATACTTGGTGTAGTTATTTCATTAACAAATACAGAGTGACTCATTCTCACTGGGAAATTTTTCTACTTAATATGGCCCCCAGAAATGTGATAATTTTAACCACCATAACACAACAGATGCTCATTATGGCAGCTATAGTTTCTGCTCTAAATCTTTCTAGAACTCAGGTTTTCCATGTGTATCTTTTTCCTATGGTTTTAAAAGTATTTAGTTCTATTTTTGATTTCACATTACCATGTACTAACTTTATTATTGATTCTTCTAAATTTTTTTCTTCTCTAACACTGTCTTTTAACCTTCCAGACATCTAAAATACATGCTAATTTACCTGGTAATTTTCCTACATAAGCTATACTTAAATAGAACAGGATTTATTACCATTTATTTCATTACTTCCTGCCAAGTCAATCATTTCACCTAAAAGTAAAATTTCAAAGCTTAACACTGGAGAAAACCATAATTAAACTTACAGTACCTCACTTCTGTGGTGTGCTACATAATACTAGACAGAAGAGAATCAGAGACAATATACATTAAAAAAACATACCTGAAAATACGCAAATCTCCGATATTACCTAAAATACCTTTGCTGAATGAGTGATACCTTCTGTGAGTAATTAATTATTCAACTATGTAGCAATTTCATGAGCTACTAATTAAAAAAATCAAAATTGGTCATTTTATTCCAGAGTTCAAGTTGTGTTTAAGAAGAAAAAAAGTTTTTCTTTTTTTTCTTTTTTTAATCAGTACAGATAAAGGTAGGTCACTATATCATGTTTGAGTTTTCAGAGAAGTGGATTGAACTTAACAGTTCCTTTTCCCTCTAAACTTTCTAACTATTTAGTTTTCCTAAAAGTCTTTGAAGAAAGCCCAAAAGACAGAACTATCATTTTCCCATAAGAGTTTGAACCAGAAGCTTGATATAAAATTGTACACATAGTACCAGACACAAGCTTCTCGTGGCAACTTTTAGGTTGGTCTTTCAGGCTGCCTCGTAAACTAGCCCCTCACCAAGTAATAGCAGGTGAACAGTAAAAATGTAAAAAAGTGGGATAAAGTAGGGATGTGAGTATGCTAAGCCAATAAAAGCATATGTGAAGTAGAGACAAGCTCTGCAGATGATTAAGGGAAAGAAGAGGCAAACCACTGCAGGAAGTAGTTTTGAGGCAGATATGTGGAGATCTTGTAGGTGAGAATTTCCATAGACAACTTGATGCAATTTTCAGACATACATAGAATGGTTACCAGTAAGCTAAGTAAATGCACAGAACGTGCACTAAAAGAACATAGATGAGTCTTCTGTACATCCTTATGCATAAAGAAATCTGTCTCCTTGGAATTTATTCCTGACAGTATTTGTGAATATTTAGAAAAACAGGGCTCCACAATCAAAGATTTCATATAAATAAACAAATCAATCATTCTATTATTATGTGTAAGAAAAAGTTACTAGCAGATGGATGCTTGAGTGGTCAGCATTTGAAACCTTCAATTTTCTGGATGTCCAAAGCATTATTCTTTGCAATTCATCACACTGTGGTTTCATTCCACTCACAGCATGGTTTCCACATGCTGTTAGGAGTTCTACTGGTTTTAATTCTAGAAGGTCTAGCAGCTATTTTAGAAATTATCTTACAGCACAGTTTACACTCCATTCAGTTCTCTCTGTTTAATGGCATATTTGGTTGTTCTTTTTTCTGTCTGCGCCTTTGTTCCTCTATAGGCTTTTCCAGACTTTATGAGCTGTTAAAGGACTTTTTATTTTGATTACTTCAAACCAAACTAGCACTTACTATTGTAGTACCTAGGACATTTATTGTTTATGGAAACCTTTCTCAAAATGGATTTGTTATCAGTTCCAAAGTGGATAGCAGATGGCAGATGTCAAAGCACCAGGCATGCTAGAAAGGTAAAGCTGTTGCAGGGTTTATGTAAAACAGATGTTTTTCCATTTATGAGGAAAAGCAACATCTGCATGAAAATAAGAAAGGAATTCAGACTCTCTGCCAGATTTTCACTTAACAAAAATTATCATAAAGTAGATTTACTGATAGATTCAAGCTCCTTTTTAAGTGACACAAAGTCTGAATTTAACTCAGTAAATTCACCTATGGAAATAAAATGAAGCTGCAAAATTCGAATGACTCCATCCCTTAGCTTGGGCAGTCAGAGATCAGTTTAGCTCATCAGGAATCATTTTTGGCAGCTATTGATAATTTCTACACTGATAGGTATTTTAGTTTTCTTCAGTGTTCAGACCCAATAAAACAGACAGCAGCAGCTTGAAGTACCGTCAGAGCAAATAACAAGTAAGTTGTCTTACTCCAGATTGACATAGTAATGGCTTACTGGGCACAAATAATGAATAATTTCAAGACCAAAGCCATATCTGATCTGGTTTGGGGGCTCCCTACCTGTGTACATCTCAGAAACATCAGGTGCTATTTATGAAACTTGAAATTTGTATTCATTATGTCAAGGTGCAGCAGAAAAATTAAAGCAAGGAATAAGGTTCTAATTAGTACAGGAGCACAAATTATGTTCCTTATAGAAAAATTCATACCTTTGAACATGTGCCATAGTGTATTCTTCTTTCAGTATTCTAGACCAAATTCCAAGTAAACGAAATTTTTGCTGTTCTTTTCATAGGCACTGAATAGAAACAATTCGGTTTTATAACTGAATTTTATGTACACATGCAGTGAGAAGCCTGCAAAAGAGTTAGTGTGCCTGGAAGAGATGATGAAAGTGAGGAGCCAGGCACACATCCATGCGTTCAGAACAATACCTTGATTGCTTCAGGAAAGGTGGCATTGTCCTGATCACTAATTTCCTAAAATTTACCTTTCGGGGGGAGTAACTTTTCCTCTCAGAAGATCAAATGCAAGAAGTCCCTATGCTGAACCCCTGGCTCAGCTGTATTTTAAATCTTCCTTAGCACATCGTCACTTCTTTTTTCTAGGAACTGTATGTTCTATAATATTTATAATAGATAATATTATATGTGTATCATATTATTATATGTAAAAATATTATATGTATATTACCGTAAGGTAGCATTTGCTTTGGATGAGGTAATGGAAATTTTAAGGCACTTGAATATATATGTATATATATCTATACACACATATATTGTATATACATTGTATATGTGTGTGTGTATATATATATATATATATACATGCATTTATATATACTTGTATGTATACATATATATATACACACACACAATAATCTTAAAATTCCCATTACCTCATCCAAAGCAAATGCTATCTTATTTTGATCTTTGATAGAAAGAGATCCTGATAAACTGCAATCTGGACTTAAAATTCCTTGTAAAATAAACTAAGGCTTCATATCTTAGCATTTATCTGAGGCTTGGCACAGGAATGTTCTGTTCTTATATGATTGTTACTGCTTCTAAATGTCTAATTTTTGTACATGTATTTGAAAATATATTTTCCAGTGACAACTCTGTTCAAAAAAATCTGTCCCATACTCCTGTTAGAGGAATGAAGCACATCAGCACAGAACAGATGGTGGATAGTGGTTCATCTATGATGGGATGTGCTGCATAGCACGTTACACTATTACCACTGTATGACTGTCTTTACTTTGAGCAGATGATATCAAAAGGCACATAATTTAGAGACTTTTGTGCCTGCAAATGTGATCCTTTCTCATTTGGATGCCACAATGATAATCCACCCCAGAGCTAAACCTCCTTTCTTTTAAAATATTGCATAAAGTGAAATGGCCTGTATATTTAAAGAGGCTTGAAGTGTGTCCTCCCATTTATGGACCTTGAGTGGCTACTGCAAAGATGCATGTAGTGGGAAGAAAGTAGAAACAATCAGCCACCAAGAAACACATATAAGTAAATTAATATGTTCATATGAAGAGCTGGAATTTTCTTCCCTCTTGAATCTCTGTAATCACACCTAAGCAAAACAGAATTAGCAAATTAGAAGAGCAGTACTGTAAAAATCATGCAGTGTTTCTGCGTAGAAAAGATGACTGTAGAAGATACCAGTAATGTATCAAACCAGCAATCCTCTGATTTAATGAGAAAAAAGAAAAGTACCTTCCAAACAGCTTCTAGAGGAACAACAGAAATGAAGTCAGTCCCATATGGTATTTGAAACAATTCTTCTGCACCATGCTGCTTGAGCTACCACACATGACCAATAGAGGATATCTAGCAAATATAACACTCCATACTTGTAAGAGCAGCTTTAGGCATCCAGGAAGTGAAATAATACCCAAGAGATGTTTCAAAATGGTAAAAACTAAAAAGTAGAACCTAAAATTTAAAGGGATATATTGTGCCATTAAGGGAAATAGATATGCTCTGAGTTAACATTTTCACTATTATTTGTCCATGACTTTAAATTATTTTTTGTCTCTCTACTCCTGAACCCTGACTTAGAATAGTAGTTATTGTCCACTCACATATTTTGTTTAAATGATAGAATGGTTTGTATTTCTCAAATAATATGGTAATGCAAAGCACTTGCTTTCTTTGTGTGTGCTAGACCTTTACTTTTGTAGTATTCTTTACTATATCGTTCTTCATCTTTGTATTGTCCTTCAATGTCTTGCCTGTGAACCACTAGCATCCAAAGTTACTTAGAGCAGAGTTGATAAATATTTATCAGAAACATTTACACAACTTTTCACTTATGTGGTGGTTCCTATGTTAGTCCAGGGTGATGCTTTCATGAAACATGGATACTCAGTGAAAATGAAATGTTTCTTGTGAAAGACAACAATTGAATTCAAGTGTAATTGCGAATGTTCTATGAGTGTAGGGGAAAAATTTCATCGTGCTCTTGGAGGCTTAATTCTATCCACAGACCTTTTTTATTTGTACAAAAAATTGCAAAATGTGACACTATTGGACTTAATCTGTACACCTAGAGTGCAAATAATAAAACATCAGAGCTAACAAGATGCTGACCAATGTGTCTATAAGAAGCAAAGGAAGTGACTGCTGGATGGATGGTCTTAATTAACCTTCCATTTTGTACTAAAATTACTGGGATAACTCCAGGGTGAGACAACGAAGGCAGAACTATCCTTGTCTTTTACAGTGATAATGTAAATTATCACTGCAAATACATATGATATTCCAGTTAAATTCTGCAAAATCATTAGTAAAATGATACAGTCTGATGGTTGCCTGTATGAAGAGATACATTAGAATGCTTCAGCACATTATCATTAAATGACTAAAATTGTCGTTCTGCTTGAACATTCTAGACAAGAAACCACCTCAGATGAGCATCTGAAGTAACTCCACTGATTCAGTGCAATTGTTCCAGATTTGCACTAGTGTCATAAAAAAGTAGAATATGACCCAGCACTTTCTGAAACTTTTCAAAGAGGCTGGCTAGCCATGATAAATCCTTTGCCCTTATGGGCTACCAGTAGAGATTAAGGGGAAGCAGTTTGCACTAAAGTGTTATTGTAGTTTTTTTTTCTTAGAATCACACAGCCCACGATTTTGCTCAGGAGATGCTTAAAGCTGAAATAACAGAAGATGCTGTTTATTTTATGCAGACAATGTTAGCTTCATTTAGGGTTTGACTCATTGTCATAACATTGTTGCAGAACTCACTACATCCGTCTGCAATGTAAAGTATTGAGGGATGTACAGCAGCCTTCCATTTGTAGTTATAGCAAGTCCTTATCCGTCAGAAACATGTGTTATAATATTGTAGCAGTTTGGAAATCCTCTTGCATGAATGTGAATGAAGGATCGAGGGACACTTTCAGATTGCTAGCTGATCAATGAAAGAGCATAAGCAGTATGTTCGTATTCTCTACTCAGAGTTTTTCTCTTCTTTGGCTTCTGCTTATGCAGATCCTGATGTTGGTGTGTTCTGGGGTGATGAGACCAACTTTTCCTCCCAGACAGCACTCCAAGTTCACAGGAGACGTGCAGCTCAGTTAACACAAAGAAAGCATGAGGTTCTAAGTGCTCAGTGCTTCTCAGCTTGGGAAAAACAAATAGCCTGCTCTTTTACTGCTTCTCTCCTCTGTATGAATACAACAAGAAAAAAAATCCATTCTTTAGAGGCAGATCTTCTTTGGTAAATTTATCTCAGTAATGGTAGAAGTAATTTTGTTTCCCCCATTTTTCCTTTTTGTTACCTCCCTAAAATAAACTGTCTTTGACACAGAAGTACTTGAATAAATCTAGATTAAGTGATCGTCTTTGTTCAAAAAAAATCTAGATTTTTTTTTTAAAGTAAGCAGTGAAATATGGGTATTTCTTGTCTGTAAAGAGGTTTATAAGCTACAGTTCTTGATGAAAACGCTATCCTAGATGGAGCTAAGTCAGCTGTTTGAGAATGCACATAGCTGCTGGAGTGTCTGGATAGTCTGTTGCTTGTAGCAGTAGAATCACAAAATGGTTTGAGTTGGAAGGGACCTTTCAAGGCCATCTAGTCCAACTCCTCTGCAATGAACAGGGGCACCAACAGCTCAATTAGGTTGCTTAGTGCCTGACCTTGAATGTCTCCAGGGATGGAGCTTCCACCTTCCCTCTGGGCAACTCGTACCAGTGACTCCCTAACTTTATTGTAAAAAAAAAAAAAAAAAAAAAAACCAACAACAAAAAACAACTTTTTCCTTATTTAGGAAACATACAAAGAAAATAGGTTTTGTGATTCCTAAGGCACCTGGGCCACACTAGGTTACCATACCTCAATCCTGACTTGGCACAACATGTAGCTTGAGATTTGGAGCAATACTTTTCAGCTGTTTTTCAGTAGCGGAGCTTGTAGTCCATTAACAGCAGGTTGCAACTGATATGAATGAAAGTCTTGAAGTATATTTTGAACTATTTTGCGTTAGCATTTCAAACTACCTATGAAATATTCCTTTACATTAGATATTAGTGTGTTTCAAGGATTGATAAAATCCTTTTTCTCTCAGTGAATACATACCCTTCATATGTACTGTTTGCTGTCTCTGTGCTGCGGCTGAGATCATAGCTATAACAGATATGGGAATAGAGATTTTCAAACTTTGGTACCCTATCCATTTTTTTCAAGGCCTCACCAAACAGATGATAATTTTGGGCTCTTGCTAATCTGGATTTGAGATGAGCCAGTAATCTAAAGAAGAAAATCTTTATAATCGCCTGAGCTGTTCAATCCCACCTACATTTCATTATTGAAAATATTTTCTATATTTTTCTTTAAAAAAAATTGAAAGACTAGGGAAAAATGACTCTGCTGATATCTGAATGAAATACTATCTTGATAACAGAACTTTTCTCACAGATATTAGTTCCACTTCTTTCGCTTTATAATAAATGGTTGCAGTTGTTGCCATGGCAATTTTTATTTTAAAAAATGTGTCCAAATGAAGACAAGAAATGCATCTGTTATCATGAGAAAGTCTAAACTAAATCCAGATGTGAACTGCATGCTTTGATGTTGGCAGTAATAATATCAGAAACAAAACATGTTACATGTTTTGTTGTCTGGATATATGAGGACAGGGATTTAGGAATATTTTGCATTGTAGGGCTCTGCTTGTGAACCAAATATAGCAAATGAACAGAATGAAACAGAGGGAAACGCACTTCACTTGCTACAATAGCTGGTAAGCCTTGAACAGAGAATGATGGTAATATTTCTGTAGGAGCAAGGTAGACTTGAAACTTTCCTCGCTTACCTTTCTGAAAATACACTAAGCTTTTTGGTATTTGCAACTTAAAAAAAAGAAAGAAAAAATCCAAGCCATGGTAGAAATTTTAAATTACAATCTTACATATTTACTGTCTTACCACTCTGTATCCTGAAGTTTTTTAAAATCACATTTAATGTTGGACTCAGTATATTAACTCAAAATCATGAGACAAGGAAGGTCTAATCCAACCAGTTCCAACATAAGTAATGATAGATTTGGGAAAACTGCTCAGTATTGCTTAGGTATAGTCCATTCAAGTCACTCTAGGGAAAATAAACAATGAGAGAACTCTGAGGAAGTGATAGAGGAATAACTCTGAACTTATTCAAAATGAAAAAAAAAAAAAAAAAAAGACTTCTATTTCTAGCACACGCTGACTGAAAATCCCAGAGTGGGAATTAGTTACTCAAAACACGAGCAAGAATTTAGAGACAAACTGTATAGTCTGACAGAGTATAGAAGTTAGGCTGGATGAAGTACAGTTGAACAGTGGCTTTGAATCAGTTTTTTTTTTCCTTTGTCCTTGTCTGGAGTTGCAAAAGAGCCCTTTGGCCTGAACCCATTCTGAATTGTAGCTGGCTCTCCAAAACCATGCAATATGCATAAGTGCTTATGCTGAAGTTTTTGGACACACATTTCAACTGTTCCTTAACCCACAGGATTTGAAGAGTTAAGGAAGATCTTCCTTGGTTTAAAATTAACATCCCTGCCTATTATGTGTGACTTTGACCCAATGTGGATAAATCTCACAGAAATGATACACAACTAAACAATTTTTGCTCCTTGACTTGTAAAGATTCCATGGATTTACAGCTAAATATTTATTACAACAGACTATTTGCCACCATTTTTTTCCCAGACTGGTAGTTCTGTGAGACTTAAATATAGCTATTAATTAAAATGAAAATACTGTCACTAGCTTCATCACCCTCAGAATTACTACAATAAGGGAGTCTTTCCTCACAATCTTATGCGTTCACCTCACTGTAAAAATACACAATGGAAACATTCTTCTACCAATGGGCTCAGTCGTGCTAACTAGAAATAGAACAAAGAGCTGCAAACAAGGATCTTAACATGATCCTAACATATATTTACCATCATTATATAGGAATAAAATACTGTAATAAAATATATAGCATAAAAGTGGTTCAGGAGATGGAAGTATTTTCTTCAGGAATATTTCCATCTATTCATAATCATTTTCCAGTTTAAAACAGAGAACAGTTCATGCCTGCACTTATTCTCATCTCTCTTGCTATCATTTCTGGCTCAATTTGCTCTACATTAGCAGAACAATGTAGAAAAGGAAAAACAAGTTGTTTTTTTATTTAATTGAGTATAAGAAAGCAATAAATGGAAAAACAAAATGAAAATATTGTGTTTAAAAATGTTTTCACTTCTGTGAAATTTTGTAATGGAAAAATTAATTAAAAACAGGGCATATCCATTTAATCAATAAATTGTTGGAATGCTGTTTTGTTCAAAGTTGTCATATTTAAAATTTATTCTTCAAATCCAAATTCTAATGTCATAGAATCATAATAGAACATAGAATAGAATAATAATAAATAATAATAAATAGAATAAAATAAATAAATAATAATAAAATAGAATAGAACAGCTTAGATGGGAGGAGGCCTTAAAGATCACCCAATTTCAACCCCCTTGCCACAGGCTGGCTGCCCCCACACCAGCTTAGGCTGCCAGGGCCCCATTCAACTTGGCGTGAATGCTGTAAGAGACATGGCGTCCACAGCAATCTGGGCAGTATTGCCAGTGCCTCATCACTCTGAGTGAAAATTTTTTCCTAATGTCTAACCTAAATCTCCACTCTTTTAGTTTAAAGCCTTTCTCCCTTGTACTACCACTATCAGACCATGTAAAAAGCCAGTCTTCCTCCAGCTTGTATGCTCCCTTTAAGTACTGGAAGGCTGCAATGAGGTCTTTCTTCTCTAAGCTAACCAAGTCCAACTCCCTCAACCTTTCTTCATAAGAGAGGCGCTCCAGGCCTGAGGTCATCTGGATCCTCTGTTCATGTTACTAGGCCTCCTCAGAAATGTATTGAAATTTCATTAGAACTACAAATAACGTATACATATGGATATTGCATTCAAAATATGTAGATCATTGTAATTAGCAATTAGTTGGAGAACATCAAAGTACCAAACACATTAAGAGGAAACTGATAAGACTAGATTTTTTTTGTTAATGCAATGGCCTTTGCAGCACTTCCTAAATCCCATTTCCCTAAACAGTGTAGAAACCACTGAGCTTTGTCATGCTGGAGTATCTCAGGGACATCTTCACCACTGCCTCCCTGATTGTCTGACATCTTTCAGCCTAGTTCATACCTGCAGCATGCCAAGCAATGCTCTTATTTTAACTGGGCACTGGTTTTTCCTGGTTTGTGACTTTGTCAAACTGATAGTGTTTAGAATATGTTTCCTTGTTGCATTCACACTTTTCAGAAAGGCTATTATTTTTAAATCACTGCAGAAGAAATCTAGTCATTTTGCAAAAGCAGTATGGAGCAATTACATCTTTTTTTGTCTGTGTTTGACAAAATCCTTGCCTGAGCTAGACTTTTCTCTCCTCAGGAAAGGAAAGAGGTATTTACACATCTGTTACTCCTCTTCCATCCTTAAGAATATATGCCTAAATCTAGTAAATTTTTTAAATTTCTGAAATGTTAACTGACAAATTTCAGCACAGATCTGACAAATGTCATCAGCTAAAAACCTTCTAAGACCTCATTTACATTAGACTTGTGCCATCTAAAACTTGTGTAATTTTTTCCCTGCAATTGTTGCTTCCCAAATTCTGCTACCTGCTGCTACATCAGCCTTCAGAGCTGAATTGCAGCATTGCTTTCTTGTCCTCCTCTCTTCTCTGTTTTTCACAAAGGAATGTATGACAGAAAAAATGACTGATGACTGCAGCAGTAGTGGTGGAGTAGATCATGCAATTCAGGGGAATGGGTAAATAGAGAGACAGTGGCCGTTGTCTGTTGAAAAGATGAAAGAAAGAGAAGGTGGAAGGCTGGGACCAAAAAAAAATCAGGTGGAAATGAAAGACTGGAACTCCATCACCATTGGAATAAGTTCTAAGAACAGAAGTTTGCTGAGTCTCACTGTTTAAGTAGCTGTAAAATGTACTTGCTAGAGGTATATAGTCCTCCTCCTGCTGTGCTTTGCACTCAGGGAAGGCAGGTGCACACTGGTGCCATCAATTATTCTCTTTGCTCAAGTGACAAAAGTATATTTTGAAAACAGTCAAGTTTCTAATTCAAATGTCAAGCTATGCACATTGAAATAATGCCTTGAGTATGGAGTAAGGAAGGTTTTCTGTGTATGAAAAACAAACACAAAAATTGACATTTGATTAAAATTTTCACAGAAGGTGTATCTCAACTTGTCTTCTGTAAAATATGAAAAAATATTTTGGGCATTAGGTAACTATTGAGTACTTGATAACATTTTTGTTATTTTGATGTGCTTCATGGATGATTCCCCACGCAAACAAAAACATGCATGTACGTGTGTACAGATCCAAAAGAATTTCATGTGGAGTGATGTCATTTCACTCTAACGGACTTAGCAGCTTATGGATTTGAGTCTTAAAAGATAAAGGCCTGCAGCTGGAAATAGTTTACCTGATGCTGCTACTAGTCGAATGAAAAATAAAATTTAGAGCAGGTTACAATGAGAATTCAAATGAAAGTAGCACATAGCTTGTGGAGAGTTCATGGAAGTGGGATCAGGAAATCAGCAGTACATTTCTAACACAGTGCAAGCAGGTTGTTCCTATATATTTTTCACATAATCACAACCTCATCTACAGACAATAAAAGAATTTTCATGGTTTCATACTTGTGCATCAGAACTTCTATGTCTTTTGAAATAGCCATACTCTTCAATGCTGTATTTCTGGAAAGGTTTTCAACAATGAATAGGTATTGGTTGGTACCAGGTAAATAAAAAGGAAAACTTCCCCTCACATTTCCAACACATATTCCTCTTCCGTCTGCCTTTCTAAGAAGACTTGAAAACATGTTGATCTATCACAAGAACCAGGTGGATTCTTGCAGACATCTCAGCTAGATGAGCTTTCTTTTGGAACAGTTCAAGAGAAATAGCATCAATACATTCGTTTTAAACTCTAAGGGAGTTGTCTCTGTAAGTTGAACTAGACTCTGTGTGTAATTATCTTCCTCTCAGAAAATCTGTCTTATTCACCAGAGAAAGGTTATTTGGATAAGAAAAAACATCTGGAAAAGCTCAGAAAAAAAGCTGACTCGTACCAGGGTGTACTTCAGCTCTGAGTTCCCAATAGGAATCTTTGAAATGAAGAAGCTTTGATGTCAAGTCAGTCATTTGTGTGGAAAACGTATCTAAATAATTGCCTTTTAGATGTTATTTGCAAGAAATGCAAGCAGCATTCTTAATTCTGAGCTTACATTTCATATTTTTTAATGCTATCAGTTTGTTAGTGTATAAATGGACAGAAATACCTGCAGCTAGTCTGATTTGATTGGTTATGACAAGTACAGACATTCCCAGCTGATTTGAGCTAAGTTACAATTTCATACATCCCTAAGGGAAATCTCCATAACAGTACTTAATGAAATCTATTCTAGTTTACCAGACCGCAACTGAAGGCTGCCTATTCAAATAAACTGCATAAACAAAACAAAGCCAATTAGATAACCTATAACTAGAGAGACCTTCATCACATAATAACGAGAAGCTAAGTAGAATTTTAATACAGTACTAGTATCGGAAACAGGGATTTGAAAGTGAAAGAAATACAGTGATGAGGACTATCTCCTAACAAAATTCTGTCCCAAATGTACATTTCCATACTGAATTTTCAGAAATTCCATAGTAGCTTCCCCAGTTTAAGCACAGAACTGCTCTGTACAGTAAGGTTCATGAACAAAAAAGAAAGGAAGTTTTATTAAGCAAAGACACCACTATGTTATGCAGGATATCCTCTATTCCAGGAAATTGGGTCTTTTAAAGTTTCTGCTAATAGCAAGCTTGGTCAGCTTCCCAGTGCTTGCATCTCCTGTTCCAGATGGTCAGTGACGTGAAACTCTAATTATCATCAACAAAATAAGCAGGGAACTAAGCCCTTCCTCAAAGGTAAAAAGAGCAGATGGGCAACCATAATTTCATTATTATAGAAATAATAGATTGAAAAGATTCCTCATTCACCTTTTAAAATCACTCAGTAAACTTGTTGAACAATTAAATGCTTACTGTTTTAATTTATCAGTTACTCTGTTATTTGTCTGGCTCAGTTGCTGCTTGGTGTGTAAGCTTTCTAATAGCAGTATGAAAGTAGCCAAATTTGTCTTGTCCAAGGGGAACCAGTAAGCAGAATGTTTGGCTGAGCTTCCTTCCAGCATTTTGCTCTCTTACAAGTTTTCAGCAAATTCTATTTTATTCCCTTCTGCAGAATAACAGTTATTCCTTCCTAGAAATCTTTATGGGAATAATTACAAATGTAATTTATCTGGTTTATGTGCTTGGTCATTTTTCCAGAAATGTGGTTCCGCAGATTTTCCATAATCCCCAGATATTTGTCAAGGATTGAGGGTCATGCAAATCAGTACAGTGGAACAACTCTGTGACTGTTGTGAGGCAGGGCCGGTTTGTCTTTGATCCGCGAGTTCTAGGTCAGGTTTCTCTCCATTCACCTGTCTAAGCCTGCCCCTACCAAGCTGAGCTCACAAAAGCTCTAGTTCTGCCAAATTTATTTCTGTAACAACAGTTCCGAATTGTCTGGAGACAAATCCCTGTGTAGAATCTCACTCCTTTCCTGATTTCAGTTCATCACATGATTAGAATGCACCATTTGTTAGAACTGGCAGACCTAGTTCCTGTGCTTTTCACAGTTTTCTTCCACTTCATAAGCACCTTTTCACGTACTACTTAAGAATTTCAAAAGCAGGCTTTCCTATCAAAACAACATAAATTTCTGCAAAATTGCACCAAAGAAAAACATTTGTACGTAAAATAAGGTTTTCCTCTGCATCCCTTTGAGTGAGCAAGCTTTCTTCCCTGTTAAGAGTTTACAATCTACAGCTTTTTGTGTTAACATTATGATCTGCATTTACATAGCATCCCACATCTAGATTTCTTATCATGTCTTGTCTTTCCTCATCCTTGCTTCTTTTTTTTTTCCTAGACATATCTTCACAAAGTCTATGAGTTGCCTTCACAAGCTCAGTTTCAAACTTTCTCTTTCATCCCCACTCTTCCTACCCTCAGAAATACATATGCTACTTATTTTCTTAAAGGAGGAAAATGCTGCATGTATTAATCCTTTTATCTGTTTCTCCTCTGTCTGATAGCACAGATGCTTCTATTTCTGTCTTTACTTCCAAGGCCAGAAATGTGTCTCTGTACAGTGCTTGGCAACGAATGAGGTATATACACTTCTGAAAAAGAATGAACTAGGTTGAACAATTTTGTCTGGGTACAGTAAAGCTATTAATTGTGTGTGGTGCTCACTTATGAATAGGGGGTGGGGGGCTTATGCTGTTAATTACATGCTGTTTTACTTAGATTGTGTGAGTAATATCTCTGCACTTATATACATGTTAGAAACAAACAGAACTAAAATGAGGTGGGTGTTTTTTCCACATCAGTAGCTGAAATTATATGGTAATAGATACTAAGAAGCTGTATGGTTAAAATGGCTAAAAAACAAGGGCAGCGTAGAAACATGCTCTTTCACTTCCTTTGACTCAATACTGAAGCAATCATATTTTTTGCTACTTGGTAACAGTTCCTAATAAATCCCAGCAGGAGATACGGGACACAGGCTGACAGATGTCACCGTATTCTTTGACTGAACTCCCACTTTGCTGCAGATATGAGGAATTTGAAACAAAGAATAGGAAAGCCTTTTATGGCAGCATATGATACAAAAAGTTTTGAGGTAGTAAATATGGAAAGCCACAATGTCACTTCTAATGTCCACTTTCCAACTTCAATGCAGTATAATAGAAAATTATGAGATGAGAATATTCAGCTATCTTTCCTCTGCTAAATTTGTTATTCAATGTGTTTGAGGATCAAAGTGTGGCAAAGACTATCCAGAATAATGCTTTAAAAATTGAAGGTTAAAGAAACCAAATCACAGACATTCCATGACAAAAGAAGAAAGCTTAAAATGTTTGTGAAGGGAGCTTCACATCTAGTGAGATGTATGCATCATGAATGCACATATCATACCTTTCAAAACCAACAGTTCCCAATTTCATTATTCAGCTGCACCGTTACAGCGTCTCAACGTGTCCTGCATAGGACCGCTGACTTTAAGATATACGAAACATGAAATCACAATTAGAAATAAAGCCTGCTGGTTAAGAGTAGGAACGTAACATTTGCAATTAAGGGATTGTTATGTGAACAAACCAGTGAAAATGTTAAGTGAAACATAAAATGAATACTTGTACCTATCTCTGGTGTTTGTGAAACTGTAGTTTCTTCAGTTTCTGATTACATTTTCCCCCTTTGTAAACTAGCCTCATGTTCAAGAATCTTACAATATGATTTAAACCACAGAAGAAGTAAAAATACTGGTAAACAAGAAAATAACTAAAATCAGAAAGATTTAAAGGTTCTATTTGAGGTCCATTTTCTATTCTTCTATTTTGAAGAGATGTGAATCTAAAATTAGTTATATCGTGACTGTACCTATCAGTAAGAATCACCAGTGTGACAGAAGGAATTCTGTTTAGTTCCTAAGGCAATTACAGGAATCGTTGTCTGAGAAATGTCAGCCTTAGAAGGAGCTAGCATAAACTGAGATGAACTCTGGCTTCCAAGTTATTTTCCTTGGAAATAGATACTGTTTTTCAATAAATTTGTCTCAGTTACCACTGCTTTATTATTTTAGAAAGCCCCATACAAGTTTCCACGGGAACTATGGACAAGAAAGAATGGTTTGAGTGTGACATTAATTTGAATATGATAATACTACACTAGAATGAAAGTATTTTTTGAGCAGAAAGGAGCTGTGCTATGAAAAATGTTGGTAAATATCCGCCCTGGAAATATTTAAGAGGAGCTGTGAAATTTCTTCTACAAAGATCTTCCTTACTGAGCATCATAAAGCTGATCATCACCTGTATGAATTAGTCCTCCACTTTTCCCCTCAATATTAGCCCTACTGTCACAAAAACATTGAATAATTGGAGTGTCTCCTTTGTACTATATCCTACTCTGGTGGATAACCTCTGTTATGAGGAAGGAAAGATTAAATGGACATTCTCCAAATTATTTGTCACACATTTCAAGTCTTTAATTATTATTAAAAATTATTATTATTAATTATAAATAAGTTAATTTATCAAGTACAGGTATGTGTTATATACAGTACAGGCTGTGTTATGTCATGAAAAAAGCACTTGAAATGTATCTGTTAATAGAGAGAACAGTCATATTCAAGAACTCTGGGAAATGAAATATCTTCATCATGGCAAATTGCTTGGTAAATCTTTGAAACAACACATAGAAACATCCTCCTACTAGCATATCATTTAAGGTACTTAAAAATGGCAAGTCAAACTTCACAAGAAAACTATGTTTGCAGTATTACTTTCTTCTCTTCTTCAAAATATCCACACTTCTAACCTTTCTAGGAAAATTAGCATTCTGACAAAGGAGATTATTTCAGAAGATGAAAAGATAAAAGAGAACACGTTTCTGGCTTCTTTCCACACTTTTTATCTTCAAGATTTCCACTTCATCCATGTATCAAACTGTTTTTAATTGCATATAAGAGGGGGACATGAACTGTAATAAATTAGTTTCTTGTTACGTGTCACACTGTCATAGAATCACAGAATCATAAACCATAGGATAATTTGTGTTGGAAGGAACCTTAGAGATTATCTGTTCCCCTGCCATCAATTCCCCTGCCACACGCAGAGACACCTTTCAGTAGCCCAGGTTTCCCAAGTCCCCATCACAGCTGCCGTTGAACACTTCCAAAGAAATACAGTGTTGTGTGCTGATCCTTTGTTTTGTTATTCATACTAGCTAAAATGCCTTGTGACTTCAGTACTACAGCTTCCTCTAGGAAAGGAAAGAAACAAAGAAATCCATCAGGTTGACTGAGCAATAAATAGTACAGGAGCCAGCGAAGAAATGGAGGCATGTCTTTTGTGTAATGATGGTACAAACATTTCTGACATTGATTACAATGGAAACATTTATTGTGCAATGTTAGAAAATTTATTAGCAGGGAACGTACCAATATTCATTAGTGTTTTCCACATCCTGCACTATGAGACTGCTCAGCATGAGAAAGATTAAATAGCTTTGCTAAATATATTGGGTCAACGTAGTTGACAGCACTAAATATCGTGAGATGTGGCAGAAACGTCGCTGTTTCAACAACAGCTTACACACTTTATTCAGCAAATTCTTATGTAAAGGAACAAAAACTTTATGAAGTCAAAAGCTACAGCATGTGCAATCAAAATATACACGACTGTTTAATTCAACAAGTGATGTAAAAAGAGAGAACAATGAAAAGGAGTGAAAATGAAATAAAAGTTTAGTCTTCAAGATCTGCCCCCAAATATTACTAAATTACTAATTTTCAACCAGATTCAACAGTCTTCATCACACAACTCCAATTGAAGTTACGATCTTTAAATTTGTTCCGCAGCTGGTAAGTGCCCGAGCACACAAACAGCTAATTGCATTTGTCTGTACAGTGCTATTAACATTCCTCAGCAATGATAAACATTCCTGGGTTTAAAATCTTTGAAAAAAAAAAAAAAATCACATTGAATGTTGTGTCCTACAGCTTTCGTAAAAGGTTGCCGTAATACCTTCACCACCAATCTTAAGCAGATTCCTTTCTTTACCCCCTTTCTTGTAACAAGACATTCCTTCAGACATTAACTTGGTTATTCTGTTAGTTGATGAAACACAGTGTACTCTTATTCTGTCTTCTGTTTACCACAGTATAAATGGAACTTGTTATTGCTTTTCCATATCTGTAAATACTGCTCTCATACCTTTTTTAATAGTCCCCTATTACTGTAATTAAGAATACAATGTTTGCACCATCCCAAAAAGTGTTATGTGTTATAGAGAAAAAAGCTAGCTGTTCTTTGATAGCAACAGAAAAAATAATATTCTTCATTTAAACTCAGTTTGGTTTACAAGGGTATTAACACACTGAAACTGACATTATTAATATGTAGCTTTAATTAAAAAGCTACAGAAAGGAAGTTCATTTTAGGTTGCAGAAACATAGTATTTGTGCAGAAACTGATTATTTAAGCCAGAAATTAATGAAATGTGAAACTGATTATGACATATTCTCTTCAGTGTCTGCAAATTACTAAATCTATTAGAGAAGTCAAAGTATTACTCACAATGGATATACAGAGACTACAATAGTTTCCCAATGACAGGAGATTCTTTAGTAAAAAAAAAAATGTTTCTAATATTCCATGTACAGCAAAGACATCAGAAGATAACCAGCATTTGTAGCAGATATCCTTGTTGATTATTCTATTGGTTTATAGGCAGAAAGTCCTAACCAAAGTCTGAGTACATGAAAGAGCAGAGGTTAGAAACCCATGAATCATGTACCACTGACAGTATTTTCTTCCTAGTTTTGCTTTGCAGCTGAGTTTCACTGCTGAACAGATCCATGTGCTTTGACATCGCAGTGACTGAAAACTAGACACGATTAAGAGAATTGGGGATTGAGCTGCTTGTAGGTAACTTTTCCATCATCTGTGCACCTTGCACTAAGAGATGAAGAGTCTAAATGAGCTATATATGCCTAAGTCTATTAAACAAAGCAAAATTGAAAACAGAAGTAAGTCTCAAGAGTTTTGGTCACGTACATGCTTCCTTCCAATTCTGACAGCAGCATTAGTGGATACTTTTCTATCTGTTCTCTCTGCTGAGGTTTCCAGTCTTAGCTTTCCTTTTGTGCATTTTGTTGTCTGATTTACTTGATGCTTTGCTACATGACACATTCCATCCACACTCACTGAATGTGGCAGACATGCTCAGACATTTGGCAGTGTTTGAAAATATTATTCTTGCTCTGAAATCAATGCAAGAAGTTGAGTGTGGGTAAATGTAAGTAAGCTGATAATTGAAGATGAAAAATGATAAATAGAAATGCTATTTTTAAATTTTTTAAAAAATTCAACTAGTATAAGATTCTCTGTGTCTTTGAGACAAAATGTAAGATTATTTTTTCAAGACTAATCTTGGTAAGTCTGTTCTTCTCAAGGATAGGATGAATCCTAGTTCAAGAAGCTGTATTTTAGGAAGAAAAGATGGCAACAACTTGGGGCTTTGCTGTGCAGCATCTTCAAACATCCCAGAAAACTGAATTTGATTTTTAACAGAATTATATTACTTTAACATCATCTGCAAGAATTATTTGCCTTTCAAGCAAAGCTCTAGGAAGCATGTAATACATGTAGAGCAGAGTTAACTGGAGATCCTGTTAATCATGTATTTAGCATCTGTGTTTTTAGGACAACAAATGACTTTTGCTCATCATTTGTGATGCTTGAGGATTCATGACAATGAAAAGGCTATAAACAAATTTAAGATAATATTACCATCTGAAACTCTGTCAGATTTAATAGGTGGAAGGAGATAAACTGAGTTAGAGTGTGCCACCTTGTGATTTGAATCCTGGAAAATAATAGATTCCATAGGCTGCCCTATGTCCAAGGTGTCTATTCAGCTTTATTCAAGATATCTTATAAGGTGGAAAAACAAATCATGCTGTGTGGTAAATGTTGAGTCCCAGCCTGAATCACTAATTGAATACCTGGCAAAGGACCCAGTCAGTCCTGGGATCACAGGCTGCCTGGCTGTACCTCTTTTAGACCTCATTTAAAGGCTATCTGAGAGTGGGGAAGGATGTCTTTCTGGAGATCCCTTCCTTGTGGGGTTTTCCTTGTGAGCCTAGATTGTCAGGGCTGGGTGAGCACCTTCCCTTTGTAACACCTGTCCATCATGCTAGTCCTTTTGCTACTACATCTCCTATACTGCTATTCAATTGTGTTGATCTTTCTGACTGTTACACGTGGTAAATTAAACATACATGTTTTTCAGAATATACTGCTTTCTAAAATGAGGAAAATGAAAGAATTACATTATGGATACACAATTGCCTTGAAAGATATTGGAATTCTGGTCTTTAATAAATGAAGAACCACTCCAGAATGAAATTTCTATAATGAAAATTTCAAATGCTATATATCTGTACTTGCATAAACTATATCAGTTTTGTGGAGAACTATATAATCAATTAAAGCTTGTAATTAACTCAGCAAGCAAAGAATTGAAGCAGCTGTACTTACTATGTCAGCACAATAGCTACAGCATCATTTAGGACGCTCTCTCCAAATAGAAGTGTGTACAAATCTGTATCCACGTGCAGCTCATTGAAAATAGCAAGGACTGTCACTGTATGGAGACAAAACAGTGGGTTTCTTATTTTTGTATTCCTCTGGCATTTCAAGAAATAAAGCAAGTGTTAGTATATGGGTTTGGGAAAGTCTTGTCTGATTTATTACCTGAAGGGTTAATAACTTAAAAGAGATCAGCAAAGGTATATATAATATCCTTAAATCTAGTAATTCTATGTATTCTGCCTCTCCAGCTAATTAGGAAAATACTTTCTTACACAACGAATGATGCATAATTCAGAACGTCACAGCATACTTTACTGTGCAAAAGGGCCTAGGTGCTGTTGACAGAGAGTAACAAGGATGCTGAAAATACTTAAGGTTTTGCCATTGGTTTTTTGGATGATGAGAGTAGTGATTTGCATACTTTAAGATGCTTATGGTAACATTTATCCACCTGTAATGTGTATTTATGGAGAAACTCAAAGGAAAAAATAACCTTGTATCCTGTCCTACTAAAAATACAACCACTTTTACTTGAAGTGCAGCACACTCATAGTCTGGAAGCTTCCTCATCCAGATTAGGATTGATACTTACAAGCCATTTTAAAGTCCCTTCAATCAATTTAGGCTTCTTTCATTTAGAAATGTTAATCATTTAAACACACATTTGTAAGATTATTTAGATACTTTTTTCATATTTGGTATCTATGTCCTATAAATTTTAAAGGACACTTAAGTTACTTTATTTCAGTCTTTTAACCTGTAGACAGGTGATCACAACCCCTTCATAGACTTACCTAGCACTGCAGAATCTCTAAATGGAGAAAAACAAACAAATAAACAAACAAACAAAAAACCAATACAAAACCCTGGATATTCTGTGAGCATGTGTATTCAGATTTTTGCTTATTTAGGCAACGCTGTTTTAATGTGCTAAATGGGGATCTAATTAAGTCTCCCATTCTCTGATGTCATTAGTGTAGCAACAGACCTATTCTCTAAAACACTTTGCCTCTTCCAGCTTTTGCTCATTAGTTAATTGCTTACATTAATAGTTCCTCCAGAAATGATAGAAGGAAAAAAAAATAGTGCTTGAAGTCTAGCTTATTGTTGGTATTTAAGTATAGCAGGCCAAGTAAATTAGATTTCTACACATTTCTCTCTTTCCTCTTACCTCCCACAAAACCAGCGCATTTTCTTGTTTCAAAGAAGCACGTTCTTATTCACTCCCAACTCTACTCCAAAAATCTAATTACAGATCATTTCGAATGATAGCAAAAGAAGAATACTTTTATAAACCCATTTTCCCTTTTTTTGCCATATATTGGTCTCAATTACTCGTT
Source organism: Lagopus leucura (assembly GCF_019238085.1). Taxonomy (NCBI): domain Eukaryota; kingdom Metazoa; phylum Chordata; class Aves; order Galliformes; family Phasianidae; genus Lagopus; species Lagopus leucura. The sequence goes on along the minus strand of NW_024962274.1, from coordinate 4,997,512 downwards.
TTCAGATTATAAACTTAAAATTCTTTTTGCTAGTAAATGATTTCTTATCTTCCATTGATTATTCCTAAATATAGAATTTTAATGTTGATTTCAAACTATTGCAAGAATCATTTTGAGTTCTAATTTTGAGTTATAATTCTTACATTTCAAAGTGTTTTGTCTCCTCTCAGCATAGTATTGTACCTTAAAGAAGCATCCTCTGCTGCATCACCGAATTCATTAATGAAAACAATAAATATTATATGCAAAAGAACAAAGAACTGCAGAATCTTTAGCACACCCACACCACTTAAGAATTCAGTAGAACATTTTCACCTTGTTTTGCCAGACATCATCTAGTCATTTACTCAACATCACATCTGACTGATTTGTGAATGAGAATCTACAAACATACTTCAGAGTGGGCATGTTAATACTCAATAATGAAAAAAAGTTAATTTAAATTGCTCTCTAGGTACAATAAGATCCTATCTATGAATTATCTGTGAGTGGTCGTTGTCTAAAACACTCATATGCTTTGATGGATGACTTGAAAATTCTCGAGACAATGAATTTAAAACTTGAGTATTTGCCTTTATATACAACAGTAGCATATTTAATCTGTGAGAACTCTCATACATAAGTAAAGCAGTCTTTAAATACTACATCGCATTAAATGTGGCCTCCTTGGCTTTCTGAAATATCAGCAAATTTCAACGATCTCTAAGATTAATGCATCTCTGTTTTGTATTTGAAAAGAACAGGGAAAGTCAGAAAATAAATGCGACCATTATATAAAGTACTGGTATTAAACTGCCTTCATATTCTGAGTAGGAAAATTAATATCTTTCATAACTTATGGCCTAACAACTGTAAAGAAAATGAGAGGAATCTCACTTATGTCTCCCATCAAGTTTCCTTTAAAAATAACAATTCCAATTTTAATTATAGACTCCTTTCCCTGCTAATCCATCACACCACTCACGGATTAGTTCAGGGGTGAACAAGAAAGTATTGAAATATGTTAATTAAAAACACATTTATAAGTATGCTTTTATAACCAGTGCAAAAATGTATTATCTTGCAGTATTTATAAACTGTTTTTTTAATGCAAAATTCTCTGATTATGCGTGAAGCAAGAACTGTTCTTTCCAATAAACACCCTATTTTATCAATGACAACAGAATTGTAACTCACATGCTAGGTTCAGCTGTAACCATAGTAACTTCAAATAGAGAAGTGCTTCATGATTATCAATATGACCAAAGGTAAGGGAGTTTGTGTAGCTTAGAAATAGCTGTGCTTCAGCAAACCCTGTGAAGGCAAATCTCTCTTCTCAGCTTGAAATATCAAAAGAAGTGCTAATGATACATGAAATGTCTTTGGATTGGAAGGTCACTGCGCAGAATGTGTTAACAACAACAAACTGCCAAAGCTGTGCTTTCCAGTTATTTCTTTGTTGGTGAAGGCAGAAGTCAATTTTTTTGTTGATCTGTCAGCCTTCTGCAAAAATATCTATACTGAAGATCTTTAAATACTCACATATAGGATGCTTTATCTTTATTTCCTTCTTCCTTACAATTGCAGAACTTCTAACTGGTATATTTGCTTACTGTCCTGGTAGTAATATTCTTCATTTAACATGTAAGCATCTACCACCATTTTTACTAGTACAAATAAGAAATTCAATAAAAAAAAACTTCCCCCAAGTCAACTGATCTCTTTTAACAACTTTTGAGACTTAATTGCTATTCACAACCATGGGGAAATTAAAAACGTTTTTGAAATGAATTTATAATCCTGCCATTGTAAAAATTAAATTAAAAATCAGGCAGCATATCTGACAGGAATTTCTTATTTCATTCTAGTACTGTAATTCATTGTTTTACGTACTTTCATGACACCAACAACATTTTACCAGAAACTGCTCTCCATTAAAGCTACATATGATACATAAAATCATTAGACTGATTATTTTATAAGGACTAACACCTATCAGTCCCCAGGAGACCATGTTTTAATTGATCCTGGAGTTTCAGTGAGCTCTTTGTATGGTTTGAGATCAAAATTCACTATCAAATTCTACAACACAGTGAAATATTTTCTGCAATGTCTACCATTAAAGTAAGCAAAAATATTCATTCCAAATTCTATAAGACATGGGTCAGAAATTCACTGGTAAGATTACTTAAACAAGTAACAGCTTAGAATATTGTGAATAGATAACAGAAAATGACTGAGCATTCAGACAACTCTTGGACACACATACGGGCACTCTGTATAAGTGGAAGAATAATGAAAAGTAACATTAATAGCTGATACAGTTAATAGTTACTAGTTACAGAGTTTATTAGCTGGGAAAAGTAATTCTTGTTGCTACTTCTTCCTTGCAGTGAAAGAGTTTCTCTTTCTTTTTTTTTTTTTCTCTCATGACTATTCTAGATTATTCAGTGGTGATTTAATACTATTATAGTCAAAATCACTGTGTTTGTCTTACACATATCTCGTTATAAATCAACATTTTCATTTGGGGATCTAAATAGAGTTGGAATGGAAAATGGGGAAAAAAACTAAGCCAACTACACAACTCTATTCATAGTACAATCAAGAAATGTACTCAGTTGCTTTAAGCAACCTTCTATTCCAGAAGCAATTATTTGTCTTATGTTTAATTTGTGCTTTTAGTTTCTGTGTTCCTCTCTTGCTGTGAAGATGGGCTCCAATCATGGGCTGAATATTATTAAAATAGTTGGGTGGTTTTATAAGTGGCAGCATATTGGATGTTTCATTTAATTTGAGAATAACAATTTGAAGCAGCTTTTACAGCAGTCTTACAACAACAAATAAATTGTTTTACACGATATTTTTAAGCCATCAGAATGATAAATTACAAGCTGTCAAAGTCTTTTGTTAAATATTGAGGTTTCTTTTAATGAATGGAACAAATTTGTGGAACAGTGTTGCTTCTTATCGCTTCTTCTAATAACCATGAATTTGAAAGGTTTTTCATACATTTCTTAGAGAAGCTTGTCAGGAATAGTTAATACTAACACAGCACGCCATGTGCGTCATAAAATGCCTTTTGTTCTATTTCCTTTAACTACTGAACTGAAATTTTGCAAAAATCCAGTGTACCTTTCTATTCTCTTTAATTCATCTCTTTTACACAGTATTCACAGAATCACAGAAATGTAGTGAATCTACCAAAGTAGCTTTCCTAGAGTAGGTTGCACAGGAAATTTTCAGGTGGATTTTGAATATCTCCAGAGAAGGAGACTCCGCAACCTCTCTGGGGAGCCTGTTCCAGTGGTCTGCCACTCTCACAGTAAATAATTTTATCCTCATGTTCATATAAAATTTAATGTGCTCCAGTTCTCACTCATTGCCCCTTGTCCTGTTGCTGCACATGACTGAAAAAACATCTGCCCCATCCATTTGACTTTCACTCTTTACATATTTATAAGCATTGATAAGATTCCCTCCCACACTTCTTCAGGCTGAATAGTCTCAGGTCTCAGCCTTTCCTCATATGGCAGATGCTTCAGTCTCCTATCATTTTTGTAGCCCTCTGCTGGACTCTCTTCAGTAGTTCCCTGTCTGTCTTGAACTGAGGAGCCCTGAACTGGACACAGTATTGCAGATGCACTTGAATGCAGCCTCAGCAAATTTGCTGATGACCTACCAAGCTGAGTGGTGCAGTTGATGCATTAGAAGGAAGGGATGACATGCAGAGGGACCTCAACAACCTCAAATGGTGGGCCCAAGTGAAGCTAATGAAGTCCAACATAGCAAAGTGGAAGGTTTTGCAATTGGGTCAGAGTAATCCCAGATACGTATTGGTGGGAGTTGTGGATCCCAGATACATAAAAGGGTGGGAGAAGAACTCTTTGAGAGCAGCCCTGAGGAGAAGGACCTGGAGGTCCTGGTGGATGAAATACTGAACATGAACCAGCAGCATGCTGTTGCACCATGGAAGGGCAATGGTATCTTGGACTCAATCAGAAAAGGGGTGGCCAGCAGGGTCAGGGAGGTGATTGTACTTCTCTGCTCTGCCCTTGCAAGGCCCCATCTGGAGTACTGTGTCCAGGTGTGGGGCTCCCAGTACGAGAAAGATGTGGAGCTGTTGGACAGGGTACTCACCAGGGCAGAGCAAAGGAGGAAGATCACCTCCTTTGCTCTGCTGTCCACATTCTTATTAACTCACCCCAAGACACCATTGGCCTTGGCCATAAGGGCACATTGCTGGCATATGGCTAATCTGTTGTCCACCAAGAAGCCTAAGTCCTTTTCTGTATTGTACAGAAGATATCAGAACGTTATCTTTTCACCTCCTTTTTCACTGTGTTTCCAGAAATGCAAAAAGCAGTACTTTATTCTAGTGCCAGAGTACTGAGTATAAACTTATTCTGTGTAACTAAAACTTGCTAAGTCTATGAATAACTTTGAGGTCAGCTCTGCTTTAATTATTAAGGTGGATAGTAAGATCTCTAGAGTTCTCTTTGAATCTAAATGATTTTCTCATTTTAAAACTCCAAATTTCAGATTCAAATTTTGAATCTATTTCTCTCACACTTGGATGCTTACTGTAACTTTAGGCTTTAAATCTAACATCTGGAAGCTCATGTCAACATGTTGGCACCTATCTTCTCAGAATTGTATTTACCATGCAATACTGCATTCAAATTTTAAACTGATTCCTTATAAAAACATTTATACAGTGAGATCTGAAAGCTAGCTCCCTGTACCTTTAAACTGGGTTAGATCACACATTTTATAAATGATCTGGATGCAGGACTTGAATGCATACTAAGTCTGCAGATGATACTAAATTAGGAGGAGCTGTTGATTCACTTGGTGATTGAGAAGCCTTGTAGACAGATCTTGACAAATCTGGGCAATCACCAACTTTATAAAATTTAGCAACACCAAGTGCCAGATTCTGCATCTGAGATGGGGCATCCCTGGATGCTTGCACAGAGTGGAGGATGAGATTTTGGAGAGCAACTCCACAGAAAAGGATCTGGGGTTTTGATTGACAGCAAGTTGAATCTGAACCAGCACTATGCCCTGGAGTCCAAAGGGCCAGCTGCACTCTGGAGTGTGCCAGGCCCAGCAATAGACAGACAGGTGTCTTGAGAACTTGAGAAAAACGTTATTTCAGTCACTTCAGCAACTGCATTTATAAGGTTTGCGAACTTAACATAGGTAAACCAGTTACTAAAACAATTTGCACTAGGGATCTTTGGAGGCACTCTGTCTTATGATGATCAGAATATCAGATATTTATCGACTAGAGGAATCAAAATCAAGAAGAACTTACAGTTCAAACATTTTGATAGCATATACAGACATCATTTTCTTATTTACTCTTCTGTGTTTTGAAAATAAGTGTTACCTGGATCTGTGGCAGACATCAGCGATCCAAAAAATAAACAGTCAGTGAAGTGGAATTCCCATCCTTTTAACTGGCCAATGTGCACCATGGCCTTCACAAAACCATACATTATCAACCTGTCATAGGAAAGACAAGACAGTCGTGAAGACACAGTATATAACACTTCTGCTAGTTTCACAGCATTAAGCAGTTTCTTGTTCTCTTCAGCTTCCTTTAAATAACCGTACCATTTGAATAACAAACATAAACTACTGTCATAAAAATTCTATTTCCTATTAAACTATTCCAGCACCATATCAAGCTTTATAGACAGTTCAAGTGCAAAGACTTTTATGAATAATTGCCCTCTGCTGTTGGCAGAGGACAATACTTCAAGTTGTTTATTTTTCAGAAGGAAAGATAATGTAAGCCTAAAAAGACATTATCAAGACAGATTTGCCTAATGTTATAGAGCCTTTACACAAAGACAGTGATAATCAGCTGTGTGGTTTGTTCTAGCATTTTTAAGTTAATCATCTTCATTGCCATTAGCTTTTAATGTTGCATTCCACATTCCTGACGAGTTTTTAAATGAGGCAGACGTTTCACAGCTCACAGTGTTTCACAGTGAGGCAACAAAGTCACACTTCAAAATGCACTGCTAAATCTCCCATGGATTCACACAAAGTGTTATCAGTGGTTTGTATCATTCATTAATAATTTCAGAGATGTGCATTCTAAGAATAACATTGAAATATCTTTAAAAATAAATTTACTTATTGTTAAAAACTGTAGTATATATATATTTTTAAATGTATATTTCTGATCTAGTTAATATGTAACTCACTCCAAAAGTAATGGCTCCTATTTATTTTCATGGAAACTACAACTGCTACAAGGAGTGCAATAACACTGTTTGAGAGAGCAAATTTTCAGCTACAAAAACCTAAAAATAGGGAAACAGGTCATCATAGAATTCCCCAGTGGTCAGAAGTATTTTTGGACTGTTTGAGAAACTGCTGGAAAATCATTTAATAAGTTTGCCATAATACAATCTGCTTACTATTAGTGAATTTGATTTTACCTCATTGCACTTATCTATACTTATCAAAAGCTGAGCATGTAACATTATTAGTTTTTTACAGATTTACTTTTTAAATAAAAATGCTTTAGTTAATCTCCATTAGAAATCAGATCCTTTTCTCAACTTCATAGGGTAAAACTAAGAAAATATCCTCTTACATCACAGAAGTTACTCTGTATCTTGGAGTGCTCAAACCAAGGTCAAGCTCTAACCCTGTGCATTCCAGCTGATTTTTTACTCAGAATGGATTATTCAAAAATGCCAGCTTTGCTTTAACATTTTATTAGCTGATATTGTTCAGGTGCTGCAGTTTAGTGTAGACAAATTCAAACAATAAAGCAATTTATCTATGACAAAAGCTAACAACAAATCTCTTTAGAGAAAGAATTAATCCAGTGTGACTTTTCCACTACATTTTTAAAACTGGGATCTCATCTGGATATTTGAGCTTCCAACTACAGCAACATCAAACATCATAAAATGCTGCACGACATAACTGCTTTTAATGGAAATCCAAGGAGATAAGCATACACCAGTGACAAGCTTCAGCAAATCAAATTGCCTTAATAATCTTCAACAGTCTGTTTAGTATACATTTAAAATAGAAGCATTATTAAAGTATCAGTTATAAAGTTATAAATAAGGTGTTAGTGCTCTTGAATTTTCACCAGAATGTTTCTTTCCCACTGGATTACATTCCCAGTCCACACCACACTGTTTATGAAGAGTAGGCTGTTGACACAGATCAAGTTATCAAACAATATAAAACAATACTTCTGTTTTTCCAGTTTCTATCTGTCAAATAATCTTTGTTACTAATCTATAATGCTGACTTTGTATCAGAACTGAGATCTCCAGGGCTCCATAAAGAAAATAGAAGACCAGCTGCAACTAACATAGCATATTTCCAATATAGCTTTGAAAATCTTGCCTTTAAAATATACTTGCAACATAATTCATATGCTTCTTAGATCATGTTTTTAATCTACTTCAATCTTGTAGATTCTTTGGGAAAGTGGATGCCCCTTCAAGTATGAGATCTTTCTCTCTGTGAGCAGTACTTTTCTGATAATAAACATTATAAAGTAAATGCATATAAGTTTCTGGATTTTGCATTTTTACTGTGAAATATGCACCATTTAGAACTCTCTATTAGTCACTTGAGATATCATTCCTCTTTTTTCCCATAGCAAAGAAGCATGTATAGTTCCATGGAACAAAATAATAAGCAACAGATCTAAGAGACTTAGACACAAGACTCTTATGTTGAGAATAGGAAACCTCAGAGCTGCTGCCTAGAACCCTTATTTTCATCAGTAAAGCTCCTTAACTCCTTACCAGTCTTTGAGGGGTGAAGAAGGTTTTCCAGCGCTGTGTAATGAAGGTACTGCTTGTTCAGAGATCTTTTTGCATTCCTGATCTCGTGAATGAACTGTCTTGCCACAGAAGTCGTTAGAGAGTTGCCAGGCACAAAGGTCAATGGTGAATGAAAAAGGGATAACTCCACTTTGCAGTCCCCTTTTCCTCAGCTTTCTGATACATAAGGTGTGTGAGCCCCAGGTTCAAACTCCTGCTTCACCTGGTTAACCTTCATTTTCACTAGAAAGGGAGCCGAAGAGAGACTCCAGGTTCCTAGTGCCTAAAAGCTGCTTCACCTAGCTTAGCATTAGCCATTATTCATTAAATTAGACAGCTGGGAAGTGTATGAATATGTAAGTTTGATTTAGTAACAGATGACCTTGGTGCTCATCTTATGTAAGGGAAAATCTGAGCATGAGGCTACCACACATTGACGTCTAATTCTTTTCTCCACTGTTCTTTTAGCTTTGTTTAGGTAATTTGAAGATGTGGATTTTGCTAGGTGACAAAGTGTCTCAATCCATATATGTTTTGGATCCTATTAAAGGAACAATGTACAATCATTATTTAGCAGGGAATTTATTTTGGGTTGCCTTCCCCTCTTATCGTGAATAAATACACAAATTCATCAAATTCCTTGTATGACCTGATTAGAAAAATATTTTAGAAAAAAAAGGTCTGTAAGCTGAAAAGTAATGAATGGTCGCTGAAGACTTCTCAGACTCAGTGGTGGCTCACTGCTGCAAACAATACTTGTGGATAACTGATTTGGTCAATGATTTGGAATATAAAGAAATACAATAGAAGAAAAAAACTCAGCTGTACTGTGGGAGACCTGACACTTTCTGCACCCAACATAATATTATTTGAAAGCATGGAGAGTATCACATCAAGCCAGAACATGTATTTTTTGGCATTTAATAGAAAAGGGGAAAAACAGAAATGTGAATGAAACACAGGAGAATTTAGAATTTTCCAAATTATGCAAGACTGGCAATTACAAAGTGCCTCAGCTCTAAAATATGCTACACACAATGTTGTCATTGCACAGAAGAGGAAACACCACATAAATATTTGACTTGAAGTCAGAATCATTTTCTGGGAAACTGAGCTTTCATTACAAGTATTTCTGGTGTTTCTTGTTCTGGCGTTTCTTGTTTCTGAATAAACAAGTAGACCACATGAAATCTCGGTAGAACACAAAATAAACTTCAGACTTAAAAAAAAAAATCAAAGTAAATAACAGTTACTGAAGAACCAGAACAACAATTCTTGCAGTTCTAAGCATCTGGCCTGCATTAAAGCTTACCTGTGTGAATAAGGGGGAAAAATATGTTTGTTAGAGGTCCAGTTGATTGGGTTCTTTTGTTTGTTTGTTTTGCTTTGCTTTGTTTTTTAACTGCCAGAGTTCAGTTGCTACAAATCTTTTTTTGCTGTTCCTTCAAGAATGAAGTATGTAGAGAGCATTGGATGTCTGGGTAATCCTGGATGTTTACAGAGAGCTTATGAATACAGCTGCTCTCAAGGAAGTCTAGTCTGGGACTGGGACATTCTAGACCAGCTGCTGTTTAAATGTAGAGGAAGGAAAGAGCCCTCTCCTAAGGAGAAACTATTTAAATGCTCAGGAAAAGCTGCACATAACTATTTGTTTGCAAGATTTTCTTTTAGCAACAGCTGGTTTTAAGAAATCATGTGAAAAGAGATACTGAAATTGCTTTGGGGGTTTTGGGCAAGCTCTGAAAGTTCTGAATATTAAAACATCTGCCCAAAACACAGTTAGTAAATAAGAAATTATTTGTAGTTTTACAGTAAAAGCCAGCAGGGTGTGTTTTATGTAGAATTGAAGGAGGCTATAGGAAAGATTTAAAGCTGTCAGCAATTTTAACAGAAGCGTTGTGAATAGCCACAAATGGGGTCAGATTACATCAGGGAAGGCATGAGAAAAAGATACTGGAGTCATCAAGACAGGAAAGATGTGCGCCTGGCAAGAGTTTGGCTGTATGAGTGGACAAGAAAGGCTATATAAGAAGCATGTCAATAAGCAGCACACCTAATAACTAAACACTTAACAAAAGGTTTTACCATGCCTAAATGCAGCTGGCAAATAGCAGCAAGTTACCAGCACATCTGGATATGCAAAACCACTGGATATGGGGTCCAAAAACACTGTGGAGAGGGACAACATATGCATGAACAGCAAGCAAAGGAGAGAACAATGTGACAACAACAGGCAGAGATTGCCACTGACAGAAGAACCTTGTCACACCCCTAGTTTTATCCATTTTGATCTTCTAAGAGCAAATAAATTGTTTCCATCTTAAGTTTCTATCTTCATTTAGAAAGCACAAAAGCAATGGTTGCTACTTCAGGTGAAAACCTTCTGCAGAATCACTGTCAAACATCTGACGTTGTGGTAAAAGCAATTCACCCATACTAGTCTCAGGTACATACAGAACAGGCTGAAATAGCAGAATCACAAAGATCCAAATGAAGAAAGACAGGAAAAAGCAGGAGCAACTACCAAATATGGTCCCACGATGCAGCAGATGATTCATACAACATAAGCACACAAAGAAAATCAGTATTCTGCTTGCTCATATTTCCAGAGATGGACTCTGAGAAGCAGTGCTGTCACTGAACTTTGACCCAGCCTGCTATGCAAAAGTATAGGTTTGTTTTCTTTGCACAAGGTAGCTTAGGAACGTGTGAGGTGAGACAAATACAAGCTGAAATAAATCCCACAAATTGCTTGTAGTAAAAATGTGCCTGAATGCCACAGTGAGGAGAGAAAACCTGCACTGAGCCTTGATTTCTGATCAAATCCTCAGCTGCAGAAAGTGGCATCACAATGCCTGCCCCTCTGCATTACAGCAAACAAAGAAGTATGGCTATACATACAGACTGTTGGGTTGGTTTACAGAATGTTTCTTCTTTAATAAGAAACTGTATCTTCATATGCAAGCTACGGGGAAAACCTATTAGTTCCACAAGATTCTATTCTCAATTTAAAGCTGCAGGGAACATAATTAGAATGTAACAGAAGCCATTAAATGAAGGTGCACAATATACATGCCATATCCTCAATACAGATAGATCCATCTGCCTGATGATTTTATCAGCAGTTGTCTTTTTTTTTTTTCAGTTTTGTTATTTATTGCAGCATCCCTGCTGAATATCACTACTAGAAGTTTTTATTTTGTTAAAGGTTTTAAAAGCCTAATTCTAGATTTAAAATGTGTGTGCAGTTGTGCTATGTAGTACGACTGAGATTTGTAATTTAAATCTTTCTTGCCAAGTATGTTTTCTAATCTACAGAGAATTTTTCATCTCATATTTTATCTCCCCAAAGAACCTTACTTCTAGATATGATTAGCTTGTAGCTCGAAGCCAGTTGAACATAGCTACAGATCGTAATCGTGCAAGCGAAAGATGAATAAAAACCTGAGGAGTGGCATTTCTTTCTTTTCACAATGAATAGCAGTATGAATAACCCAATAATACAAAAAAAGAGAGCAAAGATTTTATTCCTGGTTGTGTATGAAGTAAGATAGTGATTGACTGATTGATATTGCAACTGCAATGAAAAGAGTCAGAATTTAAAATGTATTCAGTGACATATAAATAGTAGAGATGAAAAAGAAATATCCATTTCTTTAATCTGCTCATTCTATTTCTTCCTATAGCTTTTTCTGTACAGCGGAATTTTTCTCACCATTGTTTTGGCAACAGTGATTCACTGTTTCAAAATGCATTATGCACCAACATATTCTTCCTTTTGTCATCTTCTAAATCAGTTTTGTCACTAGAAAAGTTATTACATGACCTTTTCTTCAATAAATCATCTGCTAACTAATCAAGGCAAGAGAAAACCTCAGTGAAGCATCTCACGTAGCTGTAAACCAACAGTAAATTTACCTTGAAGTATTCTGTATAAATCTCACAGGTAGGATTGGAAAAACAGAAGAGAAATGGGCTTTACAAATCCTCTGCATACCTAGTTACCTGAAGCACAGTGATGGCTCCGCCGATGAGCATCATTACTATTTAGTATCTATAGACCTGAGAGAAACTGTTCGAATGAGCACAGCTGTGCTCCTGACTAGGCTTTAGGTGGTGTCAGAAGAGCTTTTGCTTAGCGATATCTAACATGCAAGTCTTCCAATAGTCACTGATCATCCCCTATTTTCTCCTTAAATCAGAAGTTTTATAGGGAGGCCTAGTGGAGAGAAATGCACACCTCGGAGATAGGATTTAGATGGTGGGAGTAAGAAGGGTTGTATTGCAGTAATATTTATCTTAGGTTTTAACACCTCTTTATTGGTACAGGACCAAAGAGAGAGACTGTCCTTTCTTATGCTAGTACTGGGAGAGATCAACTGAAGCACATGCACACATGTCCAATCACAGGCTGCAGCAAGGGGCACACATGCAAGAGGAGAGCTGCATGTATCAGCAGCCTCCCTGGTAGCTAACTTAAAGGTGACAGTGGGTGCATGTGCACACACTGCTGATGTGTCCCCAGTCACAGGCTATGCCTTTGGAAGCTGAAATGAAGCCAGAGCTTACCTGGAATTTAGAAAAGGCCCAACCGAATTAGTGTTTGATGCTTTAGCCTGGCCTGAATGAGAGTGCAGAATGCCTGAAGGGTCAAAAAGCCTGAATGCGAGCCTTAGCTTACAACGCTCTCCTATAGAGTCTTTCTCAAGAAAGTTAAGAATTGCTACAATTCAATGTTTTCATTTGTCTTCTGTAATATGGACCACAGAAAATGTCTGTTGTAATACAAAGATGTGTTTAATTTAAAGATGCAATTGCAGATTTTGCAGATAATACTAACAAGGTAGCAAAAGTAAGTCAAGATGAATGACACACACCTCATTTTGACATTACTAAATTGTCCACAAACATATTTTACCAGGCTAAATCAGTCTACTTACAAATGTTCAATTATGTCACAGTCTGTCAGTTAATCTAGCTGAGAATTAACTAGAAAAATGGAACAACCTTTATATTTTTCTTACAAAATCATTTATTAAATTTTTTAAAGTAGTTTCTTAAATCATGATATCTCCAGGATGAATATTTTTTGCTTTGCTTTACCATGTGCTGCTTGTATTTTAACTTCATGATCTACTAACTCATTCTTTGCAGTGATTTCCAAGTGAGATGTTTGCCTTGGTGAGCTGAAAAGTCAGTTGAGGTCACTGAATGTAGCTGGAAACTGTCTATAAACAGGTTTCCAATTTGCTCTTTTGTTTGTTTAAAAGCTCCCCACAAAGTTCACTCTTTTCCAGATTGGATTGCAAATAGTCCTTTCTTTACTACAGTTACACAGTGTTTTGCATTAAAGTCATACCAGCCAATCCACCACAGTTTACAACTGCACAATATTATTTAATGCTTTTTAAATATTCTTTTAATGAGTATAGCACAACTCCAGGATCCCTCTGCTCCTGAGCTCCATTTAAATCAGAGCCATTAAACCTGAATGTCTTTGCAATGAAAAAGCTGCGCTCGTCTTTGAGTGATGGCTACAATCTCATAATTACTTGGGTAAATGAGCCGTGAAACACTGTCAGCTGTACTGCATCCAATATATACTACTGCTGAATATTTTATTGCACCACAAAGATTTAAACATTACATCAAGATTTACTTAACTCAATGTTATTTATTAAGAAAGCTTATAATACATACTGGATAACTGAGAACATCACATGCATATTTTGAGAGAGGTATTATCGTGAAAGTAAGAATAAAAACAAATGTAAATGAGAGGTAAGATTTTCCAGAAACCATATTGGTAAATGATTTTAGAAAACCATAATGAGCTGTTATAAAAATGCTGATTAAATTTTGAGAAAAATATTAACAACACTAAGAGAAGGACTGACAAAATCCAGTTTGCAGAAGAGATAATAAAGGCATATTGATAGGGTATTTCCTATACGAATTGAAAACATCATAATTTAATGATGACTACAGAGCAAATAACACATAATGAACAGAAAGTAAGAGTGTTAGGTAAATGAGATTCACTACTGATTTGTCTAATTCATTTGGACAGCAGTGATTTAGTTCACCAATTAGTTATTTCAGTATCATTATTATAGCAGCCATAGAATGAAAATCTCTCTCTACACCAGAAGATATTGACAGCATAAAGAATATAGCTTGGTCAAAACATTCAAGAGATTTCCTAAGTTCAAGAAAACCTCTTATAGACAATCAGAAAAATACTTTCTTTAAAAGAAGTTTCTTTCTGATCCACAGATGAGTGGGTGCTTTGTATTCTGAAATGTGAAGACCTCTAATCCCATTTCATTATCAATATAAATGTCTCATTTTATTAAAGACTCTGCTAAATCCATGGCTTTAGCAATGTCTGATAGCAGTAAGTATCACAGATTAGCTATGGACTAAGAACAAAACTTTGTATCTGTTTTCTTCACCTTTGATCAGCTCCAAATGTCCTATCATTATTATACTGACAGAGGAATTAAATAAGGATCATTTTGCCTTTTCTTTTTTACTTCAAAAACATTCCTTCTGTCAAAAAACTTTTAATTGAGATTTCTTCAGAACTCCACGTAACAGCAAAATCCTACTTTCAGAAATACGTTTCAAGACAACTAAGAATGTCAGCAGAAAGATCTGATGAGGGAAAGTCTTCAAAACTGATGGAGCTCAATGATTCCATAATTAAAAGGAATTAAAAAAAACAATTCAGCAGAAATTCTGAGGAAAGTATTTAAAGTCAAGAGGTTGAGAATCAACGTTTTTCACTTACTCTCCAAGTACTGAAACATTGCTAAAATGCTATCAGTCTGTGCAGAAGACAGACATGTTCCTGTTTACTACTCGCTCTGAACTGATTCATGAGTAAATTAGCTGCTATCCTAAAAATTCAGACCGCAAATCAACAGGAATTCTGAAACAGCCATATTTTTGGCCCACTTTTGAAGAATACTACATTTAAAATACAAAAATATTTTGATTTAGTATTTCAGCATACAATGATCTTGTGTTTGCAAGGACCAGTTACAATAGGTTCTCACTGGACCACCTCATATTCCCTTTAAATGCATTTGTATTGCCATCAAAGATAATTAATGATCATTTCCTGATTTCAGTATAATGTAAATTACATTAGAGAGTAACCTGTTGTAGAACAGGACATTAAACGAACAAAGAAATATGTTTGAAACTGTTTTAGCATTTTTATTAGACTAGCACAGTCAAATAGCAATAAAAGTGCTGAAGTACAAGAAAAGAACTCATGTGTAGATTATGCGCAGATTGTTGGGTATTCTAGATGAACACTTCATTTACAGTGCAGTTTTCAAATGTAAAATACACTTTTAGATAAAACAAATGGATGCTTTTAGCACAGACAGGAACCTTGCTAAGTTTTGAGAGTTTTCAGGTATTTATCTACCTGTGCTTGGTTCAGTGTCTCATACAAAAAGGAAGGGACATATGAATATCATCTTTGACTTTCATGTTTCCAAGTTAGGGTTATTTCTTTTATAATTGAAACCCAACATTAAATATCTAAAAGTCTGACAAGCTCTGTTAAGTGTGCAGACACAAAAAGAAACCCATCCGTCCAGACAGGATTTACTTTTCAAACCAAATGAAAAACTGAAACTGTAGAGAGGCAAGAAAAGACTTTGTTTGGGTAATAGATGTTTGCTCATGTTTGCACTTCATTTAGGCTACATTCTGCTCCTGTTCCAAGACATTCACATTTTAAATTGGTACTTGATGTGATGCTGACTTCTCTATGGCTATTTCATGCTCTCAATGTGCTCTGTACCAACACTTTTCCACATATGAATCAAACCCCTTCTGTCTGGATTAGGTGATAAGAGATACAGATCAAATTCAAAATTAGCAGAAGTTTATGGCCAAAGATTCCTCCCTCCCTCCCTCCCTCCCTCCCTCCCTCCATCCCTCCATCCCTCCCTTCCTTCCTTCCTTCCTTCCTTCCTTCCTTTTTCTTTTCCAATTCTGTTCCTGTGCCACTGGGAGGGGAGAAGTGAGCTAAAGGCTGTGCTGAGTTCAGCTGCTTGCCCAGTTTAACCACATTAAGCTTGCCATGGAAGAGCTCATTGTGCATTCACAAGTAGATTGTGATTATTTCTAGTGAAACTCAATGCTTTGCAGATGCTGGACTTGTCCAGCCATAGCTTAGGGACTGCCAGGAAATGTGGTTAGTTATTGCTAGTAAATGTCAGTGGGTGGAAATTATTGCCTATTCATTTTGGTTTGTAGAATATAAACCTGTAAGATCCTGTAGGATACATGAATGAACCTTTACAATAAATCTACTTCACTCCCTCTCCAGTTTCTCATTTTCTTTCCCGTGAAGGCAGAATAAACTTGTAAATAATTGTGCTTTATTTTACTAGTACTGAAATCAGAATAAGAAGACTTAAACAGGCACAACAGTCAGCTGTACAAAAGACAGTTTTCCAACAGAATATCTGAGCAGTTTATCGAAGCAATATCTTTAGGACAAACTGACTGGATGCGTCTCATGAGGGACACACTACTTCCACTGTAGGGTATTCATAATGATTGTGAGTCTTGTTTAACTAACAAATAAACTTCACCATTCTACAGGATGAGGTTTGACAGTCTTTAAAATCTATAGCAACTCCTGTAGCTTTTAGTAGAAATGATTAAGTAGAAAATTGCCTTAAATGTTTCCTGGGTGAGGCAAATGAATGATAATTAAACTGATTAAATGGAAATGCTGTTGTGAGATATTGGCTGCTTTCACATAGAAAATGCACTTTGTAAATATATGAAGAATAAATGGGTCTGATGAGAAAAGTTTGAGTTATTTGTATAAAATATTTTGACTTTGGGACAGCTCTAACACAGCC
Organism: Lagopus leucura; assembly: GCF_019238085.1. Classification (NCBI taxonomy): domain Eukaryota; kingdom Metazoa; phylum Chordata; class Aves; order Galliformes; family Phasianidae; genus Lagopus; species Lagopus leucura. The sequence continues at coordinate 4,980,822 of NW_024962274.1, read as the reverse complement.
ACAGTGGATTACATTGGAAGTAGTACCTTAATGTAAAACCATCACACCAGGAGACAGAATTTTTGCGTAACCCACATGAAATATCAAGTTAGATGAGATTAGTGAGATGAATATGGCAAGCATATGGCATTCACTGAAAATAACACCAAAAATCAGATGTGTATCCCTTTTTCACTTGCTGAGACTGAATGTCACTAGAAGCCGATTCCTGTCCATGTAAATGCAAAGTAACTTCATGAATAACATGGGATTTTTACTGCTATTCACTAGGCATGACTGTGTCCCAGACTCCTCTCTCAACATGATTTTTAAATATTTTACTGATTTTTGAGTACTTAGAGAGCTGAGAGTCTCCCTTTCTCCTCTAGGTAAGAACAATTCCATAAGATGAATCATAAACATTTTGCATATCAGCAAACCAAACCCCTGTGATACAATTATTTACAAGACACAGCGCTTACAAAAAAATTAATGAAGAGTAAAACAGATGAAAGTGAACTCTACTTCCCCTGTGAGAGCAAGCTGCTTACTTCATTGGGAATTACACTATTTTTTTCCCCATTAAGTCTATAACTGATGGGCTGCATGACGTTTTCCCTTTATCTGGCATATTAGGGCTCCTGCAGTAGGACTAAGGGCTATAAAGGAGCAAGCAGAGCTGTGACTCAGGTATAATGAATGATCTGTCCTCACCTGTACAATGCCCATCGCTCACATGAGCAGTTTGACAGTGTGCCAATTCTGTACAGCTCTGGCCACCTCATTTTCACACAGTTACCTTAAACTTAGCCAAGTTAAAGCACTTATGTTCTGGATGACAAGAAAAAGGATATCAGATACAAAAACTGTATGCTAAACTTCAACTGACCTTAAGCTTCCAGATTTGTGAAGAAAGCATAATGCTACCAACTAGGAGAAGACTAAGTGCAACTTACTCAGATTCAGGTTAAATTAATAACTGCTCCTCACTGACACTGTGCTGCTGCGTTTGCATCAGAACACAGCAGACACTCCACAGTGCTTACGGAGTGCTTACCATTCCTATAGTACCGTGTGGAGCAGGGAATGAGAAACAAAGCCTGCCATCAAAACTGCAGGAGAAGGCTGGGTGAGAAATATACAATGTAATTATTATGGCTTAGGCTGATAAGGACACTGGGGCAAATGCCACTATTCCTGCAAAAGTGTGCCAAGGGATTTGTATAATGCATTATTCAGGACATCAAGCAGCTTTACAGTTCTTCTAGAAGCACAGATAGCTTTGCAGGCTATGCTATGCAGTATTCTATTAAAGGTGAAAGGAGTAGTTACTGAAGCACTAACATTGCTGCATGAAATACAGTTTCATACACATCTGCTCCAAAAATTCACACCACAGCCACTGATGTGGGCCAGGACATGGGTGGAGTAAGGCATCTATGTGGTAATGCACTGCAATCAGACTTGACAACAGGCAGGAAAATATTTTTCCAGCAATAGGACTGATTAGACATTCACAGCTAGAACTGCAGAGCTGTAGAAATGCAAATAGATTTGTTCCCCATAATGGCAGCAATTACAGCTTTGCTTCATCCTATAGATGGATCAAAGAGAAAAGAACTGACATTTCTGCACACTAGGATTGTTCTTTCATTATTTCTATGCTCCCAGGTTTTATATATACTGGACAAAGCACCCATGAATATACTGCAGTGTAGCCTTTTAGGGAGGGAATAATGAGCTATAATATATGGTCTAATAGCTCTTTTCTTGCTCTAATTTCTCTGCCTCCATGTTCATTTTATGACTTTAGAGATCAGAGAAAAAAGATTACATTCCTAAATGAGCCAGACTGAACATTCCCTTCTTGGGAGGACACTGATATTACATCACTGAGCATTGCCTACTAAAAACTATGGTAACTTTTGTTCTTGATATTGTTATACAGCAGCTGTAGTCAATTCTTTTTTATGCACTAAGACCATTTTACAGAGCATCTGTTTAGATTTCATTGTAAACTGTAAGTTGCAGAAATCCTTTTTTTTTTTTGTCTTGTAAATCTCACATGGACAATGGATTTCTCAGAATGCTTGCCAGTAGCAGCGTTTTCCATAGGCTGAGCAACAGTGCATAAAATACTGCTCCTATCATACTGGAGAACTCTTTCCTAAAGCAGACAGGACCTCTGGACTTCTCCAGACAGGCAGATTTTTTGAAACTATTCAGAAAAGTGGGAAGTACTTCAGAAATAAAGAAACATAAGCTGTTGTAGATTGCCTGGTGGCATAGTTCCACGTCATTAAGTTAGCAAGTAATTTTGGAATTTATAGACAAAACTTTATAAAGTACCCTTAAGATCTCTGCTTCCTACAGTCCTTTCTATGCTCACTTAAGTATTGGTTTTGTTGTTGTTATTTTATTTATTTTTATTTTTAATGACACTTCAGTGTTTTCTGCCCTCTTTTTTCTTTTTCATGATGATTTCTTCTGTAGTAAAACCACTGGTTTATGTTTTGGAACACTGAAAGGGTTAGAGACTGTACAAAACTACTTTCACTTGTCAGACACCGACTGAAGCTAACAGAAATTTGTGCTGTACGTGGAAATAATGATGATAATGTTTTGTTTTGTTTTGTTTTTCCCATTAAATGAGTATACAGTAAAAACCAAGCAGAATATGAAAGGCAAGACAGAAGAGCACAGCAGAACTGTCTGCAGTTAAGTACTGATGATAAGAGTTTGGAGAATAAATCTTGATCCTCTATGATGAAGAAGCCTCAAGACTGGAAATGAATGTTAAATACCACCCAGCCTCATGAAGCCTCATCAGGGCACATCCAGGGCAGCATCAGCAGCTCTGGCCACTTTCCAGAGTCTGCGTATGAACTGCACTTTGCCACCCCCTGCTGTCCAAACCCTAACCAAGCAGTAGTCATTTTGTCCAGTTAAAACCCTGCTCAAAGCAAACGATGTTTCCTGGGCACGGAAATAAAACAGTGGGTATATCTGTCTTGCAGCGTCATTTTGCTTCACAAAACCTTACACGTGCTTGGCTCTGGGATGTTCCCAGCTCCCAGTACAAACCCAGAAAAGGAGTTGTAAGTATAACTTCAGTACGTTTTGTTTGCCACTTCTCTGGAAAATTTTCACCTGACTGCATTTGGGATGGGACTCAGCCTCAAAAGGATGGGCAGGATTCTGCATAGAAGCCTCTGGCCCACTGTTGCTATCATACAACACCTGGCTTTGACTTAGCCTAAGGAGTCCCTATGGGATGGATTTTTCCCAACTTTTCCGGCTCTTCCTCACCTTCTTGCAACTCTAGCATAAAGAATAGCCTTGTTTGTTCTAGAATTTGTACCTGCTTCTGCTGATTGACAATGTTTTCAAACTCAAAGTAATTTTAGTGAGTGTTAGAACTTCCAAAGGATAAAAATACATACCCAAAAGCTTCATTTATATTCACTGAAATTTGAATCTATTTGGTGGCATAGAAAGCTGAGCTGTCTGCAACACCTTAGCAGAAGAAAAAACACAGATGAAAGGAGAAATCATGGCACTAAGGATTTTACATTTCCTCTGCACTTTGATGTTCAGCTTTCACTCCACTCCTCACCCGAAGCAAGCTAACACCATGGTGTGTGACTACATGCTTCTAAGTGGTAGAATCTGCCTCCAGGCACCCTTTATAGTCTTCCTTGCTACACTTGAAAAATCGTTGGCCTCCCCAGCATCTGTTTGAGTGACAACAACTAATGCTAAAGAAAGAGAAAGGGCATCCTAAAGGCAATTTTGTCAACTAAAAATCATACATGAGGCTTTTTATATTGTCTGTGAAGAGAAAATTAAAAATAAGTCATAAAAATATAATGATCGAAGAGATCAAAGAAGGAAGAAAAAGAGGGGAAAGTAACTCTGACACACTTTAAAGGCAGAAACCCCTGCAGAAAAGGAGGTATGAAGGCACAAATGTATCTGCATGGCATCCTGGCACCACACTGTTAAAACTTCCCTTAAGACGGCAGCTTATATAGCACTGCTACAGAAAAAAAAAAGACAGCATTCCTGCATGGATATTGGCTGAATAACATGGCAGTGTTTCTATGTTTAAAAAAAAAAGCAGCAAAAGATAAAAAATAAATCCTGAAATAAGATCTTCATTAAATGACATAGGTTTGGTTTTGGTTTTTTTTTTTTTTTTTTTTTTTTTGGATTGTGCAGCTTTTAGTTTACATTTGGATCACGCTTTTGAATAGATTGCAATTGAATAGAATATGAGGTTTCTGAATAATAAAAATATCCCATGGTGTAGCACATTAATTAAAATACCAAAGATAAAGAGGTTTATCAATAAAACCAGGCTCGATAGCACAAGGTGTGGCAAAACTCTGAAAAATGTGACTTTGCTTTCCGTCCTCTGTCCCAGCTGTTACCGTGGGTTTTTGTCCTTGAGCACAGTGGGGTTAGTATCTAGAAGCTGCTGTTGAAAAGAAACATATAGGCAGAGTTTGAATAATTATTTCTTTTAAAGCCGGAGTCACCCAGGGCCAGGACCTACTAATGAGAGGAAGAATACAGAGGAGAAAAAGTTTTGAACGCTATGGCTGGAGACTCCTTGTTTATCGTTCATGAGAAGCTAACCTCATGGTGTGCGTTTGTTTCTCCTCAGCAGACGAGGTCTCACCAAGGCTCTTTAACCAGGGGGGACATCACTTGAGAAGTTTTGTGGGAATGTTTGTCCTGCACAAGGGAACGAGCGTGACTATTTTGAAGGAATAAAATCTCAGGTAACCAACTGTCAGTTGTCTTATGTATTTATGATTATGGATTACATGTCAGGTCAACATGTCATTAATAGATTATTCTTTCATTAAAACCAAAATTATTTACAACATCCTTGTTGTGTGTGTGGATGTCATACATAAATACTATATAAGAATCCCATCCACATTACTGAAAATACAAGTTGATAAAGTTTTTGGGAAGCAGGTAGAAGTTACTTTTTGCATCTCAATACACTGAGAAAAAAAATGACAAAACGTGCTTGCAATTATGATCAGATAATTTTTGGCAGGCTTAACTACTACCTTCTCCTTCCCATTTATTTCTGAGTTGTTCATTTGTGAATGCACCAGTTTGACAGCCCCAAAGACAGGGAGCAGCTGTTTGGCTATAAAGGAAATATATTTACAACATTCACTTCCACAAACTGCTCCCGAAAGAGTGCTTCAGTCACACACTTGAGGGCTAACAAGAGGATCAGTAATGTAAAACCCCCAGCATCTTGCCAAGAGTACTAATGAAGCTGCAATTTACCAGTGAATGGTTGGAATTGTATCAGGTTTTGCAGTCTATTTCTTCCACTAGAAGTGCAAGGAGACAACTAGTTCAGGCTTCTGAGTCACTTCCAAGCCCACAAGCGTTACTGTAACTAATGTAGTTTTGTTGGTGATGTGCTCAGATTGTTGTTTCACAATTCTGGTAACTACTTTGAAATACTTTGTAAACTAAGCAAAGTAATTTGAAAACGAGGCTGATTGTCAGCATTCTGACATTAGCCATCATAGCCAGTAATTTTAGCTAATAAACTCCCCAGTTTACTAAAAACTGTTCACCAGAATTGTTTAATTTACGGTATTATTTGGAGTCCTTGGATCGATGTTTGAAGCAACGTGTAAAGCTGACATGTATTTGATGATTCTTTGCCTTCCCTCACAAGCAGCACTCCAAGCTGTGGGAGCAGTGAGTGGCCCAGCCTATGCAGGCTGGGCTATGCAGGCTGAGGCAGCTGACCTGTCCCAGCACGAACACGGAGCTGCTAATGGCTCTTCCTGAGCCTGCATCCAGCACACGGGGCCCACAGTGTGGGCAGCTGCCCCCACCTCTAGCATAGCGATGAGCTCCAAAGAAAAATCTTTTTCTTCGATTGCTTGTCTGAGGCTCAGCGAAATGTCTTTGTCCTTCCTTTGTTTTTAAACTGCCGAAAGTCAACTCAAAATGAGCTTGACGTCTCTCCAGCCTCGACGCTCAGCTGAGTCCTGCTTCTCTCGGCTGCCCGGGCAGTTGCCGTGCACGGAGAGACGCCGGCTGGGAGCTAACGAATGCCGCTTCCCCACCGCCTCCTTTCGCACAGAACCGAGCGGCAGGAGCGGAGGGAAGGGGGCCAGAGCTCTGCGCTAAAGCTCTGCTCTCCGGGGAGCAGCGGTTCCAGCTCGGCTCCCGGGCCCGGGGCGCGAGCGAAGCGCGGCCGCCCCCTGCTGCCCGCAGCGCGCCATGCCGGCCGAGGATCGCCTGCAGCAGCTCGGCACGCGAAAGCTTGCCTTGTGCGACATTGCTCTCGCTGCACTGCTGAATGCTAACGTGAAATACTTCCATCTGCTGTTTCTCTCATTTTCTCTCACTGTGATTTTGACAGCAGTTGTGCGTTGTTTTTTTTTTTTTTTTTTAATTTTTCTTTGATGTCAACTGGAAGTAAATGCTGTTGGGTTGTATCTTTAATAGGGAAAGAGCCTGCAGAAGGTTCAGCTGAACATGCTGTCTGTTACACACGTGACCAAGTTCAACAGCAAGATGGGATCAGTCAGGGTATTATTGAAACCATGAGTAAGGCTCTTGCACTGAATGGCTGACTCACGATCAAACAAATGCTTTTTGCTATATGAGAGGGCTGTTTGGGAAAAGTGCCAAAATGGGATTATGATTTGGACAGGAAATTAGGTTCTCTAGTAACCCAGATACATTTGTAAGCCCCCTGGCTCTGGTGGCGCGCTTTGATGCCGGCCTCACCACAGCTGTTCTCTCTTCCACTGCACATGTAGATCTGAGCCACCTGTGTGGTGATGGCAGAGAATGGCGTTCCAGATACCACAGCTGTGCATCAATCACATGGCTGGAGCAGGGCACTGCCCTTCAAAGTTGTGTCACAGCTCTGCCACTCAGTCCCATCCCTTAACCTGTCAGCGAATGCTTTCCACATTTAAAGAGCTCAAAGTGTTCTGCTTCATAGAAATCAACCTGTACTTGAAAGGTATTTCACAATATTCCAGTGAGAAAGGCTACGTAGCACTCTGGTAACAGGTAACAATGGTATGCCTTCTGGATTCTACATAATAAGTAAGATACAGAGCTAACTGTGGGCTTCTGTATGTACCAGATAAAATAGCATTAATAAGATAACTGAAAAGTGGCTGAATCAAGTCACTCATCGTGGAAGAGCATGGTGAGTGGAAAACCCACTCATCTGCTGGGCTCACAAAGTAATGAACACTGGTTTGAAATCCATATAGCACTGGGTTACTAATGGCATTCCTCAGAGGTGGATACTGGGAGGTATTTAAAATGTGATCAGAGAAGGCACAGAGTATCTTGTTCTAACCCTCAAGTTTTCCTTTTTCATTAAAGTTTTCCCTTATAAGGGGTTGGGTTGGATCAGAGATCTCCAGAAGTCAGTTCCACCTTAAATTATTCTGTGATTCTGTGATAAAAAAGAGTGGTGAAGAACAGCTTCACTCAGAATGTTGCTTGAAGGGAGAGAAACTGCAGTCAGTTGTACCCATGCCCTGAGGATCAATGGAGGGCAACTGCATAAACAAGATAATATGGTTTGCAAGAGGACAGAACAACATCAGATAAGTTCTTCTGCTTTCCTGAAATTAATTTAATGATACTTATGTTCCACAGAGATAGCATGAACACACACTTTCTTATTCCAAAATCAAACACATGAAGTGGCTTGTAAGGACAGCTGAAAGGAAGAAATAGGGCAAGCATTTTCAAAAAATGCTTTGTTCTGCATTTTCAATCTGAACCAATGTTCAATTTTCTCATATATCATAGACTACAAAAAAGGTATCAATGTGCAGCTTCTAGGTCAGTCAGCATGTCTAATCCATATATGACCTGACATTCTTACTGCAGAGTTTCAGTATTAGTCATTGTCTTTGCACAGATAGAGATATATTAGTTGCTTGGGTTTTTTGTTTTGTTTGTTTTGTTTTATTTGTTTTTACTGGTGCTGTCATTTTGCTCTAAAGTATGTGGGATGTATATAAATACCACAGAACAGATATTGGTACTCATCCTCCCAGAAAGGGAGAGGCCAAAACAGAACAGAGATTGTGGTGCTGTAACACATCTATTTTGGTTCCTGCTAAGCTTCACAAAGGGGCTTGTTATGTTGGAAGAGGTGGTGGTGCAAAGAACAAGCAGGGGCCAAGTCAGTATATTTAAGAAGGGAACGATTGTTCTGCATAGGGTATGGAGCTGCCTATGAGCAGAAACTAATCAGCATTTCAAGAACCACCTGCATAAAGTCCTTGCTGCAGCAGGAAGTGCAACAATCCTAATCATTTTTCTTCAGTAAGTGTAGAAGAATTGCCAATGGTTAAGCAGTAGGTGAGAGAATGTGTGGCTAATCCATGGAGCTCAGGTGCAAGCAAATGCCTGGCTCCACCCCTCCTCACCCTCACTTATGGGTTAGCAGCTGAGGGAGCAGTATTCCTCTGGGTAGAGATTACATTTCTCTTGAGCTGTCACTGGTTATTAGAAGAGGTGAGCTATCTTTTTTCTTTGTTACTTGCTATGGTTCCATAGTGCCTGCATCCTGTTAGAAAGCACTGCTGTTGCCTTCTTTTGCTGTACAGTAAAATTTTATTATTGTGGTCTTTGTATTTCTAAAGAAAGAGAGAAGACAGAAATACTGCCTGGGAAGCTAATTGTTGGATATGGGAGGAGGGGGATGAAGGCAAATGAATGTAGAGGAAACAAGGTAGAGAATATCAAAGTACAAAATGACTGACAGAAGTAGACTGACTGAATGTGTGCATAACAGAGGTCATGTCATTGCTCGTGTTGGTTCAGAAGAAAGCAGTGTACTTGCTGTATGCCGTGTCCTACAATTTAGTAAAGCCCTGTAGTTTCGTATGGCTTGTAGCAATGCATAGCATAGGCTGAATTAGATATGTGTCTCTGAATCATAGCTATTCCAAGTGCTGTTGGAGCCAAAAAGCTGGGTTGAAGAGATGCATGGGTAGTCAACAGCTAGAGAAACGGAATGGTGGTATTTAAACACAATGCTGGGTGTTAGTTCTTTAATGATCTGGAAGATTAGGGAAGAAGATTAGGACATCTATGCAAAAGTATTAATTTCTATAATAAAAAATTTCCAGCGCAACTGGGAAGAAACTTTATTAAATAATAGTGATAGAAGCCAACAAAACAAATAAGTTCTTGCCCCTAGACATGTTTCTTATGAGGAAAAATCTAGACTCAAGTCTTCTCTCTATTTTGCAACAAATGCCATTTGCTCTTTTTCTGAAAGAGTGCATGACTCACATTTTTCTTTCTAGCTTCCCCAGCCCCATACATTTCCCTTCAATATCAACTTTTTTATACCCTTAGTATGCTAGGTAGTTATTCTGGGAGATAGTAACAATTACACCCTGCTGTTCACCACATCTGTTTATGAGAAGAACTGTGTTTTCTGTGTGATCAACTCTGCTGCTGTAGACAACATCAGATGCTTATCACAAAATGGCTGCGAGTACTAAGACTGAACTTACAGCAACACATGCTTTGAATGCATTAAAGTATTCTTGGAAGCATTCATCTCTGAGTGGATGCTAGTGGCCTGAAAAGCACTATTTTATATCAGTATCTTGGTTTAACTCAGCTTTTCGTCCACAAGTTGGCAAGTCATTCAAATGAGAGTGGTTTTTAATTATATTATAGCTTTAGAAACGCTAGAACTCGGAATTATATCTAAAAGTAAGTCTCTTCCCTTTTTCATTCCCTTTGCAAAATTCCCAAGCTCAAGACATCATAATGAGTGTATATTTTTTCAAACTACTCTAAACCAATACTTTAATAACCTGTTTGGGATTTGTTTAACATCTTTAACCAAGAGTGATGAGCAGGAACTACTTGCAGCTGCAAATGTGAGTTACAGCTTGCAACCCCACATGCAGAATTATTTTAGATGCACACTGATCAAAGAATCAAAGCTACCATGTTGCGGCACTGAGCTACACACTCATGTAAGCACAACAGTTCTTCTTCTGCTGGGCCTTGGTGTTACTTTGCCTTCTCTGGAGAACTCTGGAGAGGCACAGTTTGTTTTAATCTAAAAAATGTTCAGTTTCCTGAGGTCATTGAGATATAGTACAGTACTGCCTCATGACTGAAAGAAAATACCTGCATTAACTCCAGATGGGGCATGAAAGCACTAAAAAATCCTCTAAAATAAAACAAAGCAAATGTCCACAAAAATATTACCAACACAAGTGCTATATTTTCATAAATATATAAATAAATTACCTCATCCAAATTAATGCATGGTTATTAGCTTTTTCATTATTTGTAGCCATAGGCTGAATATCTAGCTTCAAAACATAAATGGAAATTATTAAAGACAGGCATCTGAAATATATTCAGATTATTTTATCAATGGAGAGGGTGAATTGCCTACATTTAACTTTCCTTCTCTCTCAGTCAATCTGTACAGCACCAGGATACTTTAATGCTGCCTCACCATTTTTTGTTTGTACTCCAACTAAAGCCTTTATTCTTTCCTGTGAGGAGCTTAAGCATTTGGAAAACTACACCTGTATTACTTGGTAGGAATGTGTGGTAAACAATCTTTAAATTAGGAAAAAATACTGCTTATAATTCTGAAACTAATACAGAAATGATCCACTGGGAAAGTAAGTGTTTAGGTGGTGTAACTGCAGATAATCTCTTTAAAAGTATTTGCTTACTTTATGGAGTGCTCTGTAACAGAGAGAGATTTTCTGTTACCCTTAACATGGCCCCATTTTTCCTTGCAGAAACAGTTTCTAAAATCCAGAAGAGTCTCACAGCACAGTGCAGTAGATACAAGCCAAACATTTTTTTGGCTTCAGCCTGCTGTACCGTGCTGTGTGATACTTTGGCTTTGCTCTGCTGAAGCACAGAACAGTTTCCAAGCTGCAAAGTCTTTCCACAGCCCCCATATGAGCAAAAGTAATCAGATTCTAAGCTCAATACTGTTTCACATCAGCCGACTCCATTAGTATATTCCAGAAAGCTTCAGTCAGAAAGCAACAAAGAACACACCCATAACCTAATTACATGTCCATACATTTGCCAAAATACCAGACATCTCTGGAAATGCTAAGCACAAGGAGAAGTCAAATCCCCAGTTGTGCAGTGCACAGGAAAGGTGCTGAACTTTTCAGGTGTGTGTTCCAAATGCTTAATGAGAAATAGAACCTGTGTGCACTGAGAATAAGTCGATGTGTCAATTTATCAATATCCACAGTTCTGTCTCATAATATTATGAAACCAGAGGAAGCTACTTATTGTTGAGAAAAAAAGTTGTAAGTTTACAGGAAAAAATGAATATTCCCAATGAGGAGTCAGACTTCTTGTTTGTTTGTTTTGAAAAACTATTTTCTATTGAAAATGATTAATTGTAAATAGAATATTTAAACAGAATGCCAGTGGGAGGATTCTGTCCTGAAATCTTTAAAAGACATTCGCTACTGGGAGCAGTTTGGACTGCTATGCTTATGAAAGAACAAAGTTCTTAGATACTTAAGTCAAGATGCACTGTGTCAATTTAAACAATATGAAGTTTAGCATTTCTTGCTACTGTTGCTTTTAGGAACAATTTATTCATTCCATCCATCCACTTCTCTCTCAGGAGGCGAAGAGGGGCTATTGAAAGTGCGCAGTCAAATGTGAGGAAGAAACCTTTTCAGATGACAATTGAATCTTGATACCACAAGTGTCTGAATATGAAGTGTCCAATTCAAGAAGTTACAATGGAAAAGCTAATCTCATGTCTTTTTTTTGTCCTTGAAAATATTTGGAGTGGTATTTGTTAATTCCTGATACCTCTTTCCATCTCTCTTGTATGTTTATATATAGATGAATGTGTGAGTTTGGTTTTCAAAATCATTTCAGATTCAGTTTTTTAAAGAAAGAACTGAAAAATATAAAGGAGGAAAAAAAATTGTGGACTGTAAATGCTAGCCAAGTATTTTAGCATGAAATGTCTCTCCACAGTGACTAGTAAATCAGCCAAATTTCACAACAAAATTAGAAACATTTTACTTAAGAAGTTTGGAAATGAAACAGGATTTTTTTTGTCCCTGTGTTCTTGTCTTCCTCTTTTTCTGCAGAAACTATTTAGTCATATCCAATTCACACATGATATGATAATAAGACTTTTTGCATGACCTTCAGTTAATAGGCTTCACTTGGCCTTGGAGATGATTCCAGTAATTTTACACTATACAGTATGTTTCTGTCCATCCCCTTGTGAGCTTTGAAGTCCTTCATTTTTTGTTAGACACTTGTTCTCCTATGGAATGAATTCTGGTCAGAAGGAAGACATTTCAAATGAGAGAATGGTTCCTTTTCCCAGGAGAGGTGGTTAAGGTAACAAGGTTGTAGAAAATAGGCCATGCTTCCATCAATCACAGACTAGAAGTGCAGGATGCAACTTTCCGAGTGCCTTAGACAGTTCTTACCAGCCAGCAATCTTGCCTCCTCTGCATTCCCTGACATAAAATTACTTTATCTATTACACACATTGTGACTTCTATTGATCATTGAGGGTGAGCAATTATTTTCACAGTTTAGTTTTTAATTAATAAAAAAACAAAACAAACAAAACCAAGTACAGCACTAATTAAAACTTCAGCAGTATAGTAGAAAGCATTCACTTACCCTATGACAATGCAGGAGATGGCAGTTCCCAAAAATGCATAGGTTAAAATTGATCCCAAGTTACGAAAGAAATGTCTCTGGGGAGGAAAGTTTGGGGGAAAAAAAAAAAAAAGTCCTTTGTAATACAGTCAGTAACTGAACATTAAAACCAAGTTGCATCTAGAAGTGCCATTCCATCCATTCTTTTTCTTGCTACAGCCCATAGAAATAAAATGAAACAGTGTAGGCTATAGAAGTTGTTTTGGAAAATATGATTTGATTCTATTTTTTTTTTTTTGTCTCTTGGAGTGCCTTTTCAATTCTCTCTTTTATGCATCTGGCCAAATGCTTCAGGTTCACAGTAAAAGTGTCTGATATAAACTATCATGACATTATCCATTGAGTAAGCTAAGTTTTGATCATGCAGTGTATAAAAAATACACAGGCTGCTGCCTACTTGTAGTGTTACCAGATTCAAAGTGGCCTCTTCTGAAAATAGCAATGTCCACATGTTACAAACTGCACAATCAAATCTTTGCACTGTGACAGGGAGCAGATTGCATTTTTTACCATTCCTGTCAAGTTCTTACCTTGCAGTATGTTTGTTAACTGACTTTTTTTCTGTATTACTGGTCTGTTGGATCTAGAAAGTAGCAATCACACTAAGCCATTTCTGTAATTTAAGACAGAGGCACTTACCTTCTTTAAACTATATCCAGCATGAAATATAATAGGTGGCAGCAAAATATTGAAGAAGATGGAAGGATCGAATGTCATCTGCCAGAAAGGATGAAAGAGAGGGTAAGGAGACAGAATGTTATTCTGAGTTCTGTTTTACATATTAACGTGTAATTCCTTATTGCTCATATATGTAAAATACTATTTGAATGTTTAAAGAAGGAAATTGGTTATGAATATTTTAAGTATACAAGTAGTGTTACCTGTGATACTGTCATTACACTACTGCACTAACCAACTGGACAGTTCCACGCTTAATTCCTGGTTCAGATGAGGGCTTTGTGCACTGTCCTATGTCAGTTCCCCACTTACTCAGCAGTGGCAACAGAAAAGATCTGCACTAGCCAAACCAAACTAATGGTTCTTTCAAAACATGTCCATATAGTTCCAAACAGAGCTAGCTAAAGTTGCTTGATGAACTACTGGCTGACACTTCTTTGTGATCACTCTTTGTGATTCTTGCTCCATCCCACTGCCTGGCACAGCAGCAGACAACACTTCATACTCCATTACAGAGCTTGTTACACTTATATTCTGTGTAGTGACAACTAGGTCCTCTCTGAGTGCAGCCTGCCTGAGATGCATCTGGAACCTCATTATGTGTGAGGCACCAGACAACCTCCGTCTCCTTTGTTTTGTAAGAAGTGAGAATTTATTGTACTGCCTCCTCAGTGTAAAGCTGAAACTGCTGTATGTGAAATTCACTGCAGGAATAGTTCAGAAGTACTGTTTGTAATGCTGACCAGTTATCATTGAGCTCTTCTGATCACATCTTTTGTAACCTCAATTCACCTTGGGGCATGAAATAGAGAGAGAAAATACCAAGAAAAGCAGCTGGGAGACACAAGTAACCTTCTGAAGAGGCCCAGTTTCCTGAGCTTCCTAGACCAATTCTACCATAGCCAAGAGGCTGAGAAATGAAACTTTGTGCAGAGAACAGGGTTGAAAGTTCAGCAATCTTCTCTTTTGGGTACATAGCCAGGCTGTACACTGAGCTCTATTACAAGCTTTTAGGAATGGATGACTTCAGTTTAAAATGCTGTTATCTGCTTTCAGATATTCTGTCGATTTTATAAGAAAAGCATTTGTAAATTGAAAGTGAAGGCAGTACTAATGTTGCTATATGCCTAAGTACATTACAGAAGATTTAAACCTACATGAGTAAGAATGACTCACGCTTCAGATCATCTCAGTATTTTGTATGTGAATAAGCAGAATTGTCCTCATCAAAACATGTGGGATCAGCATCCAAACACAAAGTGTTTCTGCAAATTTCTGTAGCTTTTGTTTCCCTGGGATATTGTACCTCTGTATGACAGAAATAAGGAGGGGATTTCCCACTCTTTAAAGCTGTTACATAAATCTTACTTTAATAAGAGGTGAAATAGCATTACAAAGATGGTACCAAGTTGGTGATTTTGCAGGCCCTCTAAAACCATATACAAAATAATGGCCATCAAAATCCAGAGTGAGGAAACTGTTTTCTACTAAAGTTACTTAAATTCCCCTGGCAGTATCATTTCAAATATGTGCAGTTACCTACAAAACAAGACCCCAAATGATTTCTAAGTAATTGTATTCCAAGGCTTTATTTTTGTAATTTGGTGAGCTTGAACTAATTGTGGAACTTGCTAAGTAATTTATGCAGACTCTGAAGCCTCATCACCTCACACAGAGATTTATTGAATCAGATGCACTCATAAATTAGAATGCCTGTTTACTTCAGATCATTCAATCATTGGAAACTTTACAGACATTTGCAAGCAGCTGGATTTTCATGAATACTGTAATAAATTTTACTTGGAGCTATAGTAAAGATTGTCAGGAGAACACTGGGTCAATGTATCTTTCCTGTGACCAATTAAAAAAAAAGCTCAGAAAAAAAGCTCCTTAGCTCTTGAAACCACTAAACTGTGTCTCCATGTCACCATTTGAAAAAAAACATGAATACTGATAGAATCCCTTAGCCAAATGTTGTATACAGATTAATTACTAAATTTCAGTGAACACATTAAAAATATGCATAAAAATCTCTGCTTTAAGTGAGTTTCACAGCAGGCTGTATTTGTTTTTTTCCTTATTAACACTGTTTGCTTCTGTGTTGAAAATAGACCGAGGTCCAATTTGTTTACAGTACCTTGACAACAGGTTTGATATCAGATATCAATGGCCATTTTCTGAGTTGACTCCGCTTATTTTGTCTTGTGTCATTAACAAAAATCTTTAACTGATAAAAAGAATATTGTAAAATTTACTTTTGATACTTAAGAAAGTAAGAATGCTTCACAAGACAGGCAAAAGTCTGAAAAACTTCAGAGAAAACTCATGTTTGTACAGTCTGTCAGATGAACGTTACCTGAGAAGCTAATTCACGATTGTTACTGGTAACAGTATGAACATCGTCCATTTGCAGATCAGTAGCCAAAGTAACTTTCTCCCCATTTCACTGTAGCTATTTTTAATTTGGAAAATTCTCAAGGCCTAAATTTTAGCCAATGTAAAATACATTAAATTCTTTAATTTCAGAGAAACCAAATCAATACATGAGAGCCATAGAGCTAACTCATTATTTCCTCTTTCAGTTAGGTGGGAAATCTGCACCATCTATCAAAAGCTACAAGGTGAAGTATTTAAACTGAATATCATAGAGTATGAATGCAGGGCAAATAATCTTTTTTTGTAATAAATTGTGTTTGTAAGGATTTTGGCCTAGAGTATGTTCAGCCTCATTTTATTATCTACAGAAGAAATACTTAAAGCTTTTTCACTTTTTCCTGGTGCTTTCCTACTTGCATATAGAGAAAACTGATTTCTGCCAGTTGGTAGCAAGCTCTGGGATTGTCCTTCAGCAAGAAACTAAAAGAGAACAACCTGGCTTCACCTTCAGAGAGCCGTCTTCCTGTGCTTTTCTGATCTAGCGTGGGATCAGTGCTTAGCATAAAAAGGGCAATTAGTGTAAAACCCAGGCTAACCAACTTTACCGGTAAGTGAATGGAGACTGCCTAAGAGTGGTAGAAAAAGACCAAAACACCGTAGAAAACAGAGAACTCTTCAGCCACCCTATCTCATGCTTTATTTTCTGAATGCCATTGTTCAAATACTGAAGTGTGATGAAACTGTAAAATCATCCAGAGTTCACACAAAGTGCATTTCTCACCTAATACTATTCCATATACATGAAACACTAGTTGTTTTTTCTACCACAGCTAGAAACAGCAGTGCAGCTGTCAGTACACTGTCCAAGTTTGCCTTCGATTTCAGACACAGTGACCAAGAACAACTTTTAGTCACCACACTTCAAGTAACTTTCAATAGAGTGCTTTTTAAAGCTGGAGAGGAAAATATTTTTAATAAGCCTATGTACTGCTTACTGTTCTGTCAGCAGCTGTGCTACTTCAGCTCTCTTCTGTCTCTTCAAGAGACAGAACACAATTAGAGCAATGGCTTGCAGCTCCTTTGTTCAGATAAAGTGGTATTTTAAGGCTACACGTACTAGATCAATTATTTAGATTCGGAAGAGTGAGAGCTGCCAGAAAATGACTTCTGTCTTCTTGCTAGCAGATAGCGTCATTTAATAAACAGGAAGTGAGAGCTCAGCCTTTTTTTCCATTCTGCTTACTTAAAAATATCAAATTGACAAAAAACCTGCTAGCACATAATGTGCTGCTAACTTCATGGAACACGTGATACAAAGTGAATTCACTTGCAAACTCAAATGTTGACCTTGGAACTAATTCAGCAAAAGTTAAAATATTTCTTACATAGGCATCAGAAATCTTGAATGAATGTTTTACATTCAAAATGATTTGAAGGATATATCTTTGTAAGTCACAGGGCAGCCTGTTATTTCTGATAAATGCATGTAATAAACTCATATACTGAAGTCAAAAGGGAATTGCAGTTGAACAAAAATCAGACCATGGTGCGATCATGTTTTCTGTTTTGTATATCAGTGCTTTTGCCAGGCAGGAAGGCTGCCAGGCATTGCTTTTGTCTCCTAAATGCTGTCAAATGTCTCCCTCTTTCCTTTTTTTTACTTCTTTTTTTTTTAATAAGGCACTTGCCCTCTTACAGTGAAAATGTTAGCAGGCTCAGACCTCTCCTGTGATTTAGAGAAACCCACAATTCGTAGCGGAGACTTTTAAGAATCTTTCTGCAAATTGGGACTATGGAAACAGGAATGGGCAATTCCCTGTAAGAGCAACAGGAACCTCTGTCTTAGTCCTCCTCCCTTCCCATAACATGAGCCAGCTTCAGTATACCAAGTTTGACAAAAACATTCAAATGTAATAGAGAAGCACATCAGACTTGGGAACTAAACACTTGAACTAAGACAAACCTCTTGCAACTAGCAGGAAAAAGGATGAAGACTCAGCAAAATCTGGTTAGCATGACTGCCACAAGACTTTCCTGTCTCCACCCACCACAGCTCTCTGTTTTCAGCGTCTAGTCTTGTTCTCTCTTACACTGTTAGGAAATTAGCAGCAACTATAGGCAGGACACGAGGCAAGGACTTTGAGCAGATGGTTAAATCCAAATTCTGTGGAGATATCCAGTCTGCATTCTAAGCGTAAATTAAAAGCTTTGTATAATTATAACTGCTACTATACAAAAATATATTTTACTTGTATTACTGTGGTAGGTAAATAATGATGCTTGTTAAAATCAAAATAATATATTGAAATATTGTAAAAGACATTTGTAAGGGCTTAGAACCTGCATGTGAGTATGCAATGTCTTTGAATTTAAAGTTTTAGAGGGATTTTGGAAAGTCTCTCTGCACTCATAAATTCCTTAAGTTGCTGCCCTTTCTTTGAACAGACTATCAAGGGAAGCAAATATTGCAAAGGTGGAGAAATAATACACTAAATAATTAGAATATTTTAAGTGTTACATACTAGAAAATAGAAAAGTCCACAACATCGCAAAGGACTCTAAATAAAATAAATGAAAGAAATATCTCACACAATTCAGAACAAAAATAAAATCATTTTTACCTTTTGAAGCATTGCGTTGCCCTGGTGACCATTGACATTGTGATGGTTGATTTCTCTTTTGTATTGGTATTCGTAGACCTGATTAGTTATATTAATAAGTAGACTGGATGGCCCAGATTTCAGCTTTTCACATTCATAAACAGTTCCATTTTCAACATCTGATGTTTTTGTTGCATATCGTATAATTAATCCCATTACAAGGCCTGGAGAGTAAAAAAAAAACAAAGAGATTCAGGTGAGTTTAAGCATTTGATGCTGCACAGTCGCTGACTTGGGGAAAAATGAACTTCCCTGCTCTTGTTCTACTAAAGCTAGAATGTTATTTTCTCAATGTTTCTACCTTCACACATGTACACGTGACTCAGTACTCTATGGGGGGCCATAACATTCTTTCAAAACGTTAATTTCATGAGAATACTGATTTTGGTTTGCCATGTCCTCAGCTGTACTCCTATTCTTGCAATCCAGTTGTTGGAATCATTCTGTTACAGCAGTTGACTTAAATACTGTGCTTTCAATAGATACTGAGAGAAGGGGCATGAATGCATATCTGAAGTGCTATGCTGAGCATAAAAAAATCAGCTGTGATCTTGGTGGTTTCACACACTTCTTCATGGAGGTACATTTCTTTCTTTCTCTTGGCACTAGTGGGAGCTTGAGTGATTACTTCAGGAAAAGTAACTGTTATTTATCTAGATTACATTACTGGAGATGATTAATTGTAGGAAATAGCGGATAGGAATCTGAAAGATAAGTTTCATTATGTAATGTCATGGATGCTGTGGATAATCAAAGTGGTCATAAGCACCTGGTCAGGTGTCAGTTATTTTCACATTTTTCACTAAGAGAGGCTTTTAGAATAGACACAATGCAAGCTTATAGATTCCTGGACTGATGATGCAACAGAATGACATCTGTATTGCATTTTTTGTATGTACATGCATTCATGCTTGTTTAGTATGGTCAGCTACTTCAGATGGAACAGGATTGAGATATGCAGCAGAAAACATCAAGGCTTTTTGAAGATACAAAGCATTTGTGTAGTGAATCAGATAATAAATCTAGCTGTAGTAAAAGACTGAATTCCTCAAAAAAAAACCCCAAAAAACAGAGAACCTCTTTGGTTCATGTATTTTGAACCAAATTCTGTTTGATAATTTAAAAAATAAAAAGCGTTCTCCATTACAGTAATGTAATTGAACAAAATTGCTTGAGGGAAAAAACATTTCAAAATTTAGTGTCAAATTTAGATTAGGAGTCAAGAGGGACTGTTCTTTTTTTGTATTCTTATAAAACATTATCTCCAGTGGCAGATTCAAGCTACCTCTGTAAGAAGATTTGTTGATCATAGTCATGCAAGATGATCCTTGATTATAAATAAATCAATTTGCAGAAAATGATTGTTTTAAATATATGACAACAGTAGTTGTAATTTTCAGTCAGTATTGATCAATTCTCTGCAACTGGCATTCATGTCAGCCTTTGGATTTTCTTCTACAGTTTTAGTTCTTATCCTCAGATGGAGTTCAGATTTGGATAATACACTGTGCAATAAAACAATGAAACAATAATGAAAGTGCAGGGAAATTGTGTGTCATCAATAGCATACACATATTAAAGAATTTCTATTAGAGCACATTCTAACAATATTTTCAGGGTATCAATGAGGTTTTGAAGTCCTTTTAGCTTTTAAAGCAATTCTATGATGCTTTAGATGTGAACAAAATATAGATGGGCTCTATAATGATGTGCTGCTTCAGAATGTTTTCAAATTCTCTATGGAAAGTTTGGACAAAGACAATTGTTGTGGCATTACACTGTGCTGCAGGAATCAGTTACGGTGGTGGAATAGTATTGTTCCTTCTGTAATAATAACTGTGCCAAAGTCCCTAGATAAAAATGCTGGTAAATTAAAAATCTGAGAAGATTATATTTAATATTTCAGTAGGTATATCATTTATGGAATGCACTTTCTTCTTTAAATTATTATGTAATATCTCTTTAATGACAGAATTCAGGAGTCCAGATTATTAATATAAATAATTCAATTTTAAGTAGCTGGATAATGTAGTCGTCTTTCCTCTACTCCACCTTCCAAGCTGAAATCATGATTTTGTGAAATCATGCTTCTGTAGTGTAGAATATTTCTTACTGTTTGTTTAAAGAAAAAAAGCTTCTGGGAAATACCATGATAACTATTTTTTACTATGAAAGAAAGCTAACAATTTCTAAGACCTGAACCATGTTTCAAATTTAATGCAGTTTTTCTAAATTCTGCATATTCTGTAAGTAGAAAAAAAGTCCTTAATCACATGAAAGAGTATTGGAAGGGATTTCCTAAGTCACCCATGCCAAAATCTTGAGCTACACAGGATTGTTGTTTTTTTTTTTCCATGACTTTGTCTGGTCAGCTTCCCTTTAAATAAGGACATTAAGGGAACCTCCAGAAGAGGCTAGGCTCAACAAGTATTCCCACTGCATACCTGCCAGGAATTGAGCTATTGGGGGAGGAAGTGTTAGGCCTCCAATCTCAGCCCTCCAATCCCTTCCAAACTTCATGAAGCAGCTCAAAGTCCTCTGACATGGAGCCATTTCTTTCTACTAAGAGCTGTTCTACTGTGTTCTGTTCTTTGTCATTATGATTTCCTTTCAGTCTGATAAAAAGTTCTATGGAACACAGCTTTAAAAGCAGGTGCACCTTCCACCAGCCTCACCTTTATTGTATTCCCTAGTGTGAGAACTATTCAACTGAGAATGGTTTTTAACTGGTAGAGCCAATGAGACTAGCAGATAATGACACCATATTGATGGGATGTTTTGGATTTGTTTTGTTTTTGTTAGTTTTTGATAAAGTTTAATTTTGGTTGCCTACCTCCAAGAGTGCTTTAACCTATTAATTACACATAACTGGTAGCACCTGCACTTCAGCTCTGATACCTAAATTTTGAGGTGGATAAGAACTTTGGCTGCTTACAGTCTACTTTTTTTCATTTAGTATGCTCTGGACAATTCCCTTTTAAAATGAAGGACTGTGAATTATGTGTTCTATGGGGAATTTTGCAATAGATCTGGTTTATGATTTAGTGATCTAGAGAAATTCAGCCCTACATGAGATGACTAACAAGCTTTAGAAATACTCATGCACAATTTCTTTTGAAGCCTTATTTGGTTTTCTGTGTACATTCTCAAGTGTTTGAGAAAGTGCTTACTATAGTGCTTACCACCTGAATATGTTAATTTTGCTCCTTCTATTCAGAGTAGCACAACAGTACTCTTTCATATTCATCTGCCTCCTTGATATACAGAAACAAGAAAGTAAGATGAGGCTCTTGTTTAGGGTCTGTCAATGCAAGCTACAATACAGAGAAACCTGTCCCCCAAGATCCTGGAGAACAAAGTGGCGAACAAAAAAACAGTAAGTCTGCGTTCTTTGTTTTTTTTTGTGAGTAACTGGCTTTTCATTTGGTGCTGAAACAGAAGAACTTGAGAGTGTTAGTGATTTAAAGAGCTAAACACCTTGCAATAACTGCATACACTGTATCTACAGGTAAACAGTACTTGAACAAAAAAACCCAAACGCCCGTGCATAAGCTTAAACTAAAAGTGTTCTTTTTTATTTTTTGGTAAATATTGAAAGATTACTGGTGTAAATAGAGCAGCTATATTTTACGTAAAAGCACTGATTTTATTAAGAAATCAATTATTTTCAATTTTTAATGTTTCAAATATTTTCAAGTTGTTTTCTGTTGTTGTTGAAACTGTTCAGCCTAAGGATGCATTTACCTTGGAAGTTTATGCAGGGGGAAAAATGTATGTATACTTTAAACAGAATATACTATTAGTATGTTCTTAGTGTCTAAGTTGTGTCTGTGCAGCATTTTGCAGAAAATCTAAAAATTCCTGTGTTTGTATCTCTGTTCTTTCCTCCTGGTCTTCCTCGTATTTCACTTTCCCCATACCTTCCACTGCTATACCTCTGATGGCATGCTGTCCTGATAAGGAATACAGACCCATCCATCATACTGTAGGACACAGTCCACAAATAAATGGCAATATTTTGTCATTTGAAGCAAAACTGTTGGCTTCTTGTGCTGTCATTCACATATCTAGGAAACAGCTCAATGGACTGCAGTAAAGCAAGCTGCAGAGCAGGTGTATTATAATACAAAACATACATAAAAGATAACTATTCTGATAATAAAGACAGAGATTGCATAGAAGATCAGCTGTAGCAAAGTCACTTAGGTTTAGCTGTACTGAGAGTAGGGCAGCATCTACCTGACTGCCAGTACTTGGTGCTATGACGACTTCCTGAACTGATTTTTCTCCTGGAGCTGCTGTCAGCTCATCTAACATCTCTATCATTACCTCAAAAATTCCACTTTATTTTCATGATCACAGTTTCATAATGCTGAAGATACCCAAACCCATATTCAAAATTTTGACGAATGGAGGGGACACAATCAGCTTTCCAGATCCTATGAATGAAAATGTTTCCATGCTTAAAGGTCACCATGAATAATGCAAGTCTAAATAGCTTATTTGCAACCATGAGGATCATTTCCTTAGTTCATGACTGTTTTAATAATTCAAAAACTCTGTCTTGCTGGAGCACTGATCTCTTTATTGATCAAAAGAATATCAGGAGCTGGTTATCTTCATGATGTGTAGATTGCATTTTGGGCAGGCAGCAAAATGGAGCTAGAGCAGATAGCGAAGTGGAAGAAGATAAAATTCTAAATCCCATCTTATTTGTCTAATTTCATATTGCGCCATTTGTATTTTCCTCTTTTTTATCAGCTTTCAGCAAATGTTATCAGCTTCACATGAGAAACTACAATAGCTGGCAAAAGCTGTTATAGAAGTCACTCAAACAATTATAACAATAGTGGTTTACAAGTTGATTAGTTCACCTGCCGTAGTCTACAAGTTGATTGCAATGAAAATATTGCAGTGTTTGCATGTGGTGCGACACAAATATTCTTCAGAATTGCAGCTTTAACAAAATTGGTTTTGGTATCACTGCTGAAGTATTTAACGTGCAAAGAATGAGTCAGTCTGGGATTAAGATGAGTCAAGATGAGCTCTCTACAGAGCTGTAGATTTACATTTTTTTCTTCCATTTTGACAATTATACATACACTGCATGTGTGTCATGTGGCTACAGAATCGGAAATCACACATGAGAAAAATGAAATGGTAGCAAGAGAGAATGGCATGATAAGCTCTTATACACATAAGACTACATAACTAGTGAGTAATTCTTACTGGTGGGCAGTGCAGAAGATTTCACATGAAAATGATGCACAATATTGCAAAACAGCATAAAAGAAGATTAGAACTTGACAGGCAAATTGAAATTACAGTACAATGACAGCATTCAGAGATCACTCAAGAGAGGCATTCTTCGTAGTCTGCTTTTCTAAAGCACTGTGGGGGGGAAAACAAAGTCTCAAAATGATCTAAACTTCATCAGGTAACATGGGTAGATTCATAAAGCTTCTTAGTCTAAACTTTGAATGTTATACAAAACAAGTGTGTAAAATAGGCATATTAAATAATTTCTTAAACTCTAGGCATTTGTAATGCTTAGAAATAGTAAATTCTCTGATTTAGGAAGTGTCATTCAATGGCAGTCTGCATGTACAGGAACATAACCTGCACATCTTGAGGTTTAACAGCTCATGGTATTCACTCAACAAGTCAACCTGTAGCTACCGCACAAGAGATGGTATTACATTATTTTACTGCACATTTAAGGGGCTGATGGCACTTCATTCAGCATGTTTTCTGAGCTTTGTCAGCACTTGATCTCAAGTGCCCGGTTATAAATACGCAACTACTCCTATGTCAAACCAGCACTTGAATTTATACTTACCATAAACCATAGCTCCTCCAGTTTCATGCAGAAAGCGGAATCGATGGTTTTTAAACAACCAAATTGTTAATATTGTAAGAATAAGCAGAAAGTTAAAGACTAGCAACTCCACAGCTCCCTCATGATAAAACTGATCTTCATCTTTCAGCAATGCATATTTCTTCAACTTCTCCATTTCATTCCCTTTACAGAGAACACACACAATATAAAAGAATGAAAAAAATCCCAGAAGAAGGAAGGTGTTATCACCTTTGGCATACAAAAGTTCAGACACTGTAGCAATTCACAGCAAGCACATCTGCTTGATTTGCAGCCTCACGGTGAAGTGCCCCAGCTCAGAATTCAGCTGGATTCTCGTTACAGCTTCCTGTTTCTGTCTTAAAGCTGCCCTGTCTTATTTTTAATGTTACGGTTGCATCACTGCACTGTGTTTGCTCCAGCTGTAAATGCACAAATGTCTGCAAAGCTCAGACTCTGCCAATTTTCTCAGATTTTGTTGTAAAACTTAGTCTGCATTCATAAATTTTCATTCTGAAACACAAACTGAAACCTAAAAATCATATTTGATTTTTGTAGTTTTAGCTGGAAAAACTGACACTAAAAGAATGATATAGCAACCTTCACTACTCCTTAGAAGTTTATAAAAGGTCTTTCCACTTTCCCACTTTTAAGTGTAAGCAACATAGAGGGTGATATTACATTTTTTCAAGAAAATCATGGAAATTATTTAGGCTGGAAGTTACAGCTTCCTGGTCGGAAGGGACCCTTAACATCATCTAGTTCCAACCCCCTGCTATAGGCAGGGACACCTCTCACTAGACCAGGTTGTTCACAGACCTATCCAGCCTGGCCTTGGACACCTCTGGGGAGGGGGCATCCACAGCCTCACTGGGCAACTCGTGCCAGTGTCTTGCCATCCTCACAGTAAAGAATTTCTTCATAATGTTTAGTATAAATCCACCCTCTTCAGTTTAAAGCTGTTTCCCCTCACCTTGTTGCTACATGCCCTTATAAAAAGCCTCTCCCAGCTTTCCTGGAGGCCCCCTTCAGGTAATGGGAGGCTGCTATAAAGTCCTCTTAGGAGCCTTCTTTTCCCTAGAATGAAGAGCCTCAGCTCTCTTAACCTGTGCCATAGGGGAGGGTCTCCAGCCTTCTGATCATCTATGTGGCCCTCAGGTTGCTGGAGTACCTCCTGAGCAGGGAACAATGCATAAGGATTTCAAGGTTTAAGCCCTGAACTCTCCTTGATCCTGTAGGTAGCCAGAAGTATGTGGAAAAGCAAAGGTTGGATAACCTAGAATTTAAAGCAATTAAAAACCCTAAACCTATCAAACTGAATAAAAAGCAGTGGAATTATATTATTCCTTTATACCATCTCTGCTATTTGCATGTTTTCATTGCTTAAACCAGGAAAGCAGCAGAAATTGTATTGCTCTTAATAGTTAATCCTCATGGAAGATTTCTGTCCTGGCCTAAAGCTGCAGTACTGTGCTGTGCAGGAGGGAAGAATTCTAAAAAAGCTCTCATATTCAATCTATCAAGAAAAAAATGGTTCTGCTTCTTAGTACAAAAAGATAACTTTTCCCTCACTATTCTTTTTCGCAATCACACTGGCTTTTTTTTTTTTTTTTTTTTTTTTTTTTTTAAGATTTTGAGCAAACTAAGATATGGAGTATTCATTCCAAATCAAGTATTGATCGAATACTTGAAATAAATACCTAGATGTCTACTATATAGATGATACTATTGGTAATTTCAGGGCTGTAGCTTCTAACAGAATGACTATTTCTAAGGAGGCACTGTTGCTTCAATCTACAATGTTTTGTAATCACTTTCACTCAGCAAACAATTCAGTTTCCTACTAAGCTAGTTTCATCATATTTTATGTGTTCAGATTTTCTTTGACTTTCTGTGAAGAAAAGTAGTTGTCCTGCAGTTCTTTTTCACAGAATCACACAAGACCACATAATGGCTGGAGCTTTGAGTCCATCTGCTCCAAGGTCTGTCTGCATGACCACCCAGGCCAGGGATCTCCAATGAGATCCCACAGCCTCTCTGGTCATCACCCAAGTGCTTTATTACTACACAGCACTGAAGCACTTCCTGGTGCTCAGAGGAAACATCCTGTGTAAGTTTGTACACAGTGCCTCTCGTCCTGGCACCGGGAACCACGGAACAAAGCCTGGGGTTTTTTTAATTCATCTTTTTTCTTCAATTACCAGGTGTTTTTCCTTATTAGTGATTTTACTCTGCAGTTATAGTGTCTTCTCTCTCGTTTGTAATTCTCTTATTTTTATCTTTCCTTCTGTAATTTTACCTGATAATTTGTAAACTTCATTAGTACAAAGCCAAAATTGTGTTTCTGAACTGATTATCTGTGGAGTCTCAGAGATGAAAAGTAGGCCAAAAAAACCCATCCCAAATTAATGACTCATGCATTTCAATCTTAAATAAGGATAAAACTTTGATGTTAACTCAATTTAAATGGAAAGGATTTAATTCTTCTAAAAATATTACGAGTCACGTGGCTGAAGTTTAGAACTTTTCCAAGGGATGAAAAAAGAGTAAAGAGTTGATTTGGATATCACCCTCATCGCTTGGAAATGACAGTGACCTCAGTAGATACTTAGAGACTGATTGGTGCTTCTCCACTGAAGATGAAGAAAAGCAAAACAAAAATAATTCGAAATTAACCCCATTCAATACCTATCACTATAAAAACCAAAGTTCTTAGTTCTCCTCACCAAATAAATAATTTGCAAGTGCTCAAAATTAAAGGAAAAGAAGCACAGAACAGAGGAAGGAGGGCATTTTGTACTGAGGATCTCAGTGATTATGGTATTCATATCAGGTTTGGAGGCAAGGTTCAATTTCCTCTTCTATCTGAATCTATCTGAGCCCTATTTCTTACCAGATAATATGGAATTTCTCTGTCTTAAATGTTAGAGCATTTCTGCTATACAGCACTAAAAACACTTAAGTGTTAATTTCCCAAAGCTTCAACTTCCCCTACTGCAAAGAAAGGCTGCAACTCTTCCTCAGCACACAAGATAAGCTGCAGCATGTTTGTGAAACTATCACACAGCACAGCAATTTACACCATACCCAAATGTGGATGGAAACAAATTATTTTAGTTTTAGTACTAGATTTGGATAATAAGCATCTTTTAATTTATTACCCTATAATGGGTAGTGGAAATGGTAGGAATGTGAGTTATGCATTCTCTGTGTCCTATCCATCTGCATACTGTTCACATCACATCAGAAAACCAATATGTAATCATACAAATAAAAGGTTTATTGCATAGGAGTCAAGGCAGAAGAATTTGGCTTGTAGTAACAACTGGAATTCCGTATTTCCCAGCTGTTGTCTCTTTTAATATGAAGTATCTTAGAACATACTAAACATCCTCAGAAAAATATTAGGAAAAAGGGTTATGCTGGCTATCACATATGCAGTGCAAATTGGTAAGCAGTGCATTAGTGGACCAAAATTATTATAGTTTGCTTTAATTCTCCACTAAATAATTTTACCTAGAGCTTCTAAGTGTTTGTTTGAAAAATGTTATTTAAGGGGAAAACAAAAACCAGACCTTCTTCAGGAAGAATTTTCTAAAAGCAAATATGTTATGGAGAATAACTAAACATTGCAGTGGTTGATCCACTCATGTCTCTGGGTGTGAAACTGTTACAGAAAGAACCAAAGGGTCATTAGAGGGACTTTATTTACTTTCAATTTGTTTGTTCTTTTATTTCTACTGAGCAAAAAAACCACAAACTTGTTCCGAGATTTACACTTTCATTAAGCTGTAAGTTTCTGAAGGTTGACTTTTAACTAAATGAAGGCTTTTATGCATGTCCCAGCTGAAACCAGAGCACTTCCTGAGTAGGGTTTGGGCTTAACAAGTTAATCTAGACACAAAGCAAACTTTTTCCTTTACTGATAGTTAAAGGAGTAAGTTTCCTTAATTTCAACATAACTGTACTGATAAAAGATGCTTGTTGCTGTAGTGGATGAGGATAAATTATGTATTTTACCACTTCAACTGCTTTCATATTGTGGGCTGCCTAGAGCTGAATTCTGGTAGAAAAAAATCACACCACTATAGAAAATAGCTAAATTATTCCAAAGCAGCCTTTGAGGATATACAACAGCTGTTGGATCCTAAGTCTAAACATCTCTCTGTTTTATTTGTTTGTTTGTTTTGTTTTGTTTTAATATTGGAGTATCTATTACAGCCACAAAAAAGTTGGGAGAAATGACAGATTTCTATCTCTTGTAGATAATGCCTAGGCTAGGCTAAACAGTTCAGTTTGTGTGTACAAGCATACTTCAGTGAGCGATTTTTGAATGTTTTTCTTCATGCACAGCAGTAGATATTGGGGAAATGCTGCAGTTAGTGTTTTATTATGGAAGATTTAAGTTGCAGGTATTGGACTTGGGTGCTTAAATTCTGCCAAAAACTTGGCACAACTGTTTGTATAGTTTTGGGGAAATTTGCTTCTAAATAGTATTTGTCATGTCACAGGTCTGGCTTTTCTCCCAGAGATGTAAGACAGAATTTTAAATCAGCTTTCCAAACACAGCCACCCATCACAGACAAGGGCATCTGTGATCGCATGAGAGAATAATTTTCTTTAAAGCTTTTAACATGCAGAAAAAAAATCGGTTTCCTTATCTGTCTGTGTAACTGAAAAATTCTAGTGTTTCACAACATAGTTGTTTCCTGTTTGAGGACACATTTGCCCTCAGAGATTATGTTTTCTTTCTCATCTTTCTGATTTATTGTCATCATTCATTCACTGTGAAGTGGTGATACAAAGCAAGAGTAACTTTTTTTTTTCCTGCAAGACACATGACACTTTTTTCTAAGTGAGCTGCCAGAGTTTACCTACATGTGTAGGACATCACAGACTTAAATGGATTCCTTACAGATACTACCAGGCTATTCAATCTTAAGACTGGGAAGATCAATAATTACGTAATTTTCAAGGTTTGTTTGTAAATGGGCTTAGATCATTAAGTGAAAGATGATATCTGAATAAAAGTTAATATCAGCTTTTGCCATTCACAGTTATTTTAAACAGACTTTACAAACAGAAATTAATGCTGATTCCCTTGTACTTGTGTGGTAAGGCATTTGAAAAGTATCATAATGGCTAAGAATATAGTGGAAAAGAGGTCTCCTTTTTGAATTTTAACCCAATGCTTTCTGAATGTGTGAGAGCTTCAGCTGCAATGCATGCATTATCACCACTACACAATCTCTGAATTCTGAACAGAGTATGAAGATATGATGATTAAGGTAAACTAAGTATCTGAATCAAAATGTCTGCAAGTGGGTATTGTATTATAATG
This sequence comes from Lagopus leucura, assembly GCF_019238085.1. Lineage (NCBI taxonomy): Eukaryota > Metazoa > Chordata > Aves > Galliformes > Phasianidae > Lagopus > Lagopus leucura. Next base: position 4,951,181 of record NW_024962274.1, on the reverse strand, counting down.
CATACACCATTGGGGAAAATGTATTTATTCTAAGAGGTACAGGACATTAATAGGAATGCTTTTTGCTTTTAGTGATCTGATGATATTTTGGCATGTGTAGACTACTCAGAAGGATGCCCCACATACTCAGGATCATATGCTGAGTAAAGCATAAGTGAACTCCTGAAGTAATAAAAAAAGACTATGAATAGATTCAATCCAGTTTAATTTGCTACATTTTCTGAATGAAGGGTATGACCTTCTGTGATAGTCCAATACATGCCATATTACTTTATTAGAGATATGTGTGCACAAAACCAGATTTCCCTTGAGCATAATGAAGTCAATCTCATGTCCAGTACTTCAGGAATGTTCTGCTAAGAACAGTTCTGCAATAAAGGGTGTTTGGAAAGATGAGAAGAAGCTGTACTGAAAAAGTCCAGACAGCACAAAGAAACACAGTAAATGAAGACTCGGTATGACCTCAGTGTTTGAAGTGAGGTCTCATTTGAAAAATTGTTAGCAGTGTGACCAGATGATCTGTTCGATTTTTTTTTTCTGTGCTCAGCTGTTGCCATGTTTTTATTTGTAACCATATTTTCAGCAGCATCCAGATCCCTCACAGATTTTCTCTCCTAACTAGAGTAACTTCTCTCAAAGTTTTGCTTTGTTTACTTGTCATACAGAACAATCATATTTTGTAGCATTTACATTTATAGCACTGATAACATGATAAATGAAGAGAAGGGAACTGGATAAACTAAAACGTTACATTTTGGTTTTCTGAACAAGATACCAAGTGAAGGAAGAAAGTCTTCATAGGGAAGATATTTAGAATATTAATTTGCAGGCCAAAGACAGAGGTAAGATATAATTTATATTCTAACTTAGTATGTCAGGCAATTTTAATAATATCGTGCTCTTAATGCAAATAATATTGTTTTAATCTCTCTTGAGATGTCGTTTTTTATGAACAAGAGGGTGCAGGTTTGTTTGTTTCCTGTTTCCACTTCATGAAGTGTCCTTTGTGTATTTGGCAGAAGAAATATCATTCTCTCCCTTAGTTTTGTAACTGTAGAAGTCTGATGTTACAGAAACTATAAAGCTATGGGGATTGATGAAAAAGTGAAAGGACTCTTGCAAATCAGTGGAGAGATCCTCATCTTGGAAAATATACTCAGGTAAGTAAAAGAATTAAAAAATCATAATTAATTACAGTGATTACAGTTGATGGGATTTGTAACCAGAGACAATGCTTTAGCAACCTTGGCCATTATGCAAGCATATGTAAAGTACAGCTAAAAGTAAAAAGAAACATTGAATACAAGATGATCTCTATGTACATGTAAATAAAACACTAAGCAAAATCAACTCTGAAACTGAGAGATCCACCACGTTGCCGGTGCCCAAATAACAAATGTTCTGTCACAGCCTTCTTGCCTAAAATCCCCAGACAGACTGGAACAGGATTAGTGGGATCACAATTGGTTATCCTTCTGTAATCCATTCCAGCCAGGAGATCTGCCTTTCTATCTCCTGTTCTGATACATGACTGCCAATAAAATCCTGAGGGCTAAGGCCACTTAAGGCCACTAAGCCCACAGTAGTGACCTAAGTGTCAGTTTACAACCACCAGCTATCTGTCTATTTCAAAATCCATTCTTCTGTTGCTTAGGAGAACTTTCATATGAAATCAGTTTATTTGCTGGTTTTTATGGATCTTGTCTGCACTTTTCCTGAGGTCAAACTCTGGTTTTACTCCTGCTTACTTGGTCTGGATGATAATTTATCTGCAAGGGTCATATAGACTTTAGAGTCTGAAATAATAGTCCACATTATCTATATACCTAGTACATTACAGCTATTGCTCTTAGCCAAAAAATAGCTTCAAAAATGCTTTCTGCTTGCTGGAATACATCTTCCTATCCAGAAGGCAGAGTCTTTTTTTTTCTCTCCTTGCTTTGTAGCCTGTTTTATTGCCTAATCAAAACACAATACTTATCATGATGAATATACATTGAGTTGAGTAGAATTTGAGTTTCAGTCTCCCAAGAGGGTTGTAATATTTCTGGTTATATGTCACTGTCTCCAGCCATTGTATCAACCTAGGAAAATCATCTCTCACTAATGAATTCAGTATACACACTGTGATATAACGTGATAATGCACAGTTCCACACGCTGAAACAATCGTATGTGAACCAAGCATTACAGACCAATCTCAATTAAAAGAAAGCTGAAATGCTAGTGCATTTTTTCTGAGAAGACAAATGCCAATGTTTATAGGAGTAATTGAAGCTCTGAAGGAAAGAAGAGTTTGTGTCTGTATGTTTTCAAAGTACTGTTGATCTAATGGTTTTAACCAGTTCTGGGTTCAGAACTAAGATGCAAATTCTTAAGGAATACTGAGAAAATAACACTACTGATATACAAAATTTAATCCTAACTGAGAAATGTCAGCATCATGAAGTTCCGAGTTCACTCGTATTTAACATCCATTTTCAGCTTGAATTGCTGCCATGAGAGTTTCTGTTCTTTCATATTATATCACATAACAATCTAAATAGCAAGATATAACTTAAGGATGCCAATTGTAAACATGATTTTTAAATCACAGGACCGTAGGGGTTGGAAGGGACCTCTGCAGATCATTTAGTCCAGCCTGCTAAGGCAGGTTCCCTAGAGTAGGCTGCACAGAAAAGCATCCAGGTGGGTTTTGAGTATTGAATGATTGTTTACTAAGGGGAGACACTTATGGAAAGCTAAAAAGAGAGAGAGGTGCACTGTGACCTGTAATATTCATTCACTGAAACCTCAGCACACACAAAAAAATTATTTGATTTCTATCTCAGAAAGTCCTTTTGTGAAAGGATTGTAGGAACCATGTAACCTGGCACAGGAAAAAATATCTATCCACCAAAGAATGTATTGGAAATACGCTGTTTAGTAGCTAGTTGTACAGACTTAGAATAGTTCAGGTTAGAAGGGACTACTGCTGTCATGAAGTTACTGGTGGCCCATGCCACTAACCTGGAACCTTTCAATTACAAGGACTGCTTCCCCCCTACTTAGCTTGTCCACAAACTCAATAGCAGAGAACTCTGTCTCATCATCCAAGGAAGACATTAAATATTGCTAGTTTCAGTACCAGTCCTGGGCGATATCAGTAGTACTTCTTTGATACTGTGATTCTATGCTATGACTCTATTCCAATTGGCCAAGATCAGACTTTGTACTGCTGATCACAATCTAAGCCTGATGATCCAGCTGGTTTTCCACCTGCCTTATCAAATCCACTTCTCCAGTTCATATCTCACCAATTTGTATACTGTATTGCTATTGGAGACAGTAATCCAAGTCTTGGAAAATCCACTGCTCCCCCCTTATCCACAAAAACAAACATCTCATCTTAGAAGATGATCAGGTTGTTTAGGAGTGATGTAGCCTTGATAAAGCTGTACTGGCTGTTCCCCGGTCATCTCCTTCGTGTGTTTGAAAATGCCTCCAAGGACAGTTTATTTTATAACTTTCACAGAGGCTGAGGTCACGCTGACCATCTTAGTTATCTGGACTCTTCTGTTGAAGATTGGTGTGACATTTGCCTTTTTTCAGACATCAGGAATCTCCCATACCCCCTGAAACCTTTCAGAGCTGATAGCCAAAGGCCTTACAATGACAGCAGGGAGTTTTCTCAACACCTTTGGGTGCATTATATGTAGAACTAGGGACTTGTGCTTATCCAATTGGTTCAAGTCAATTTCCCTATACAACAGGTAATGCTTCAGTCCCACAGCTCTGCTGCTATGCTAGAAGGTGTGATGGCAAATTTTACCAGTAAATTTTACAGGCCAAAAGGTCATTCAGTACCTTCACCTTTTTCATATCCTTTGTCACCAGCTCCTCTGCCCTACTGCGCATTGGGTCTATATTTCCAATAGCATCTTTAGCTGCTAGCATAAATGTGGAAGTCTTTTTCTAAAAAGAAAAGAAAAGAAAAAAAAATAATATCCATAGCAAGTTTCAACTCCAACTGTTTCAGCTTTCCTAAGTGTTTCTCACAATGCCTTTATATTCCTCCTGGATTGCCTGTTTCTGCACGCTGCTATGTGCTTCCCTTTCACATTTGAGCTCAGCCAGATGTTTATTCTTCATCCACACTGGCTTTCTGCTACACTTGCTTGAGTTTCTTCCTGTTAGGAGATTTCTGTGCTCTGAGGAAGACCAGCTCTCTTGTGGCCTGCCTGTTGGTCGTCGTAAAACCACTCCTTCCACAGTGAGTTCATGAATATCAGATGGCTGACTGAATTGTGTTGGGAAAAACGGCAGCAACTGAAATGCAGCAAAATTCATAATTCCATGTGTTTGCAAGTATCCTGACTATGGTAAACAGTTAAATATTAAAAACCAAACCGCAATGCTGCCTGGCAAAGTATATTGCTGTGGCACTTTTCACTTTTCCTAGATATTTATTCAAAAATATGCAATTTAGAGACTTCCTTCGTAGCAAAATGTGACCAAGAGAGAAAAATACCCAATTTAGGTGGTGAACACAGTACAAGGAGTATTCTTCATCATGAATTGAATTTGAAAGTATATTCCACTAGAGGGCTCTCTTCACACATCAAAAGAAAACACGACTTCTAGCAGTACCAGATCTCCTGTCAATTCTGCAGGTTTTAGAAGGATTTTAGTGTAAGTTAAGAAACGTATTGTTGTGCATCCTTGTACCCAGTAAGACCAGAAGGGCTGATGTTGCTCAGAGACAGTCTGGTCATCACTCAGTGAAAGGAGATAAATTGCATGTGGTTCTTACTTAGCTGCCTCCCAAGTTATACCAGAACGGCCACTTGAATTATTTTTGGCCACCTAACACAAAAAAAATTGGATAAATCTTGCTTAAATAAAAAGTCCCATCCAAATTCCTGTCACCCTGACATTAGCAGGACTCACATTACACCACTATGGTTATTTTACAGTTTCTGCCAGTATCATTGAAACTTTTTCTTCTTTTTTTTTTTTTTTTTTTTGGTGGGGGATTATTTTGGCCTTTTTTATATGGAGGTAACCCTGACATCTTCCTATCTGTTAGCCTAAAAACATATTTGACTAAAATAGACCTATGATGAGCAATGCTGTTTACATCTCTGTCGGTATCCAAACAGCAGCTGTTCCTTTTATCACTTGAGAACTGTTTAAAAACTTGTAATTAAGAAACATTATGAGCACTTAACCATTGTGTCTTTAGAATTGCAGCAGTACTTCAAGAACAGCGGTTGCGTTTACAATATGAATGAAATCAGACTATATTTATAATGAGAAGTACACAAGAAATGCAGGTAGGTGCTTTTGAAAATCTCAGTGGGCTGAAATTGCTTTTGTAGACAAGGCTTAGCTCTTCTCTCCTGTAGTAAGCAATCAATTTTTAAGAGAAAGATGTCCAAAATGTAACTAATATACAGCTGGACATATCTGCTAGGAATGCTCTATTTTTTTCCCTTACCCAAGGGAAAGCCTGAACTGCTTCCTCCTGCATGTCCAATCTAACCTTTGTGCTCTCTCTTCCTTTGTCATTGTCCCTGTAGGTTCCAGACAATCATTCCTCTTCACTGTGAGCCATGTTTTAGCCTTCTGTTGCTTTGGGTTCCAACCTTCTTATTCTCAGACCTTTTCTTTTCTTTTCTTTTCTTTTCTTTTCTTTTCTTTTCTTTTCTCTTCTCTTCTCTTCTCTTCTCTTCTCTTCTCTTCTCTTCTCTTCTCTTCTCTTCTCTTCTCTTCTCTTCTCTTCTCTTCTCTTTTCAACTGACAGTTTTCAAACATTTTTCTCTTGTTCTCTGGAAACTCTAGTTGCTATAGTGACACCTGATGATTACAGAGACAGTGACTACCTTTGTTAGAGCCTCAGTTGCTATAGCAATGACTGTTGGCTACGGGTTCAATGAAATCAGCTACATGGTTCATGCCCTTTCACACAGCAATACAGCTTGTAAAAGCTTCTTTTAATTGTTATCCTCAGTAATGAGACTGTGAGCCAAATTCTGTTCTAATTGAAGTCAGTGGGAGTTTTGCCATTAACTTCATTGAGACCACAGTTTGGCTCTAAGCTCCCATGTGCATAAATAACAGAAGGAATCGACTTCCTGCAAAGGGATAAATCTGATTTGGTTTCACTCTATTAGTAGCATCTGAACACTGTACCAAAGCTTGGTTATCAGTGACTGCATTTTAATGAAGACTGAATTAAATAATAACCTATTTTAAGGAATACAGAAAAGGTCAATTCTGAGATTAAAAACAAAACATAATTCTCATTATTTCTTTGCAGTCTCCATGACTTTTTTGACATGATGGGAATGATCACTGAAGAATGTCTAAAAGCCAGCTTTGCCTTTGAGCTATTTTTCTTCTGTTTAAGGTATCCTGGAGATAATTTTAATGTTGTGGGAATGAAATTCAAGTACAAACAGAGATTAGAAAATGATACATCTAATGTGTCCTTGTGCTTAACATTTGTTTTGTAGGCTGTACCAAAATTATCATGTTATGACTGTTGTAGTTATTGGTTCCTTTATCCAGAGGTCTTTTAAGGAACTCAGTATTATTCTTCTGTTTATCCACTGTTTTTATGAAGCTATGGGAGGATCTGCTCTGATTGTAGCTCAGAAGAACAAAAGTTCTTCCAATTGAAACCTTCCATAAGGTCTGAGTTATAGGCAAGATTATGATATCTCTGATATTCTACATGCTCACAATAAAATCTCCACCATGCCCTCTTCAATAGCTTGTGCAAAATTAAATGAACAAAACCATAACACTGGATTCTGAAGGATGTCCTTATATATGTTTTCACCACAAACCTTGTGCTTGAGTTCAGTGACAGAATAATGACTAAGAATGGATAAAGCATGTATGAAATGGCAACAAACATGTCTTCTTAGTATGGAAATGAGCTCATTTTAAGCATTTAGGAATACATGAAAAAAATTATGAAAGTAACTGACATACCTGCCATTGATCACTTTCTAAAAATCTAGGTCAAAGTGATTGTACTGGAATATTTAATTTGCTAAGGCACAAAAAAAAAAAGGGGGGGGGGGGGGGGGGCGGGGGGGAGGAAGGGAAACTGTTGAACCTAGATTTACATACTGTAGCTGCTTTGCTTGCCTAATCTCCTCTAGAGATCACAGCTTGAGTTCTTCCATGAAAAATGTTCTCTCCACCATGTCTGACAGTCTAAATCTGGCAACACTCTACCTGCTGAGTACAACCCTCCAGGTATACAGAAGATAGAAGGATAAGACCTCAGCAGGTCTTTTTCATTATTTATTTTTGTAGCAGCAAAACCCAAAACTTTTGTGCATCCGTGTATTCTGTAAGTCCAAACTGAAATTAATCAAACTGGTTTTGGAAGATAAGAAAATCTGTAGCTTCCTGGCCAGCAGGATTTTATTGGATTTGGAGATAAGTAGTAGTAAGTATTCAGTATTCTTCTTGCTATTGCTTCTAGGACTATAGAAAAATAGAAATTGAGTATTTGAACTCTTCATATATTCCACATGCAAAAAAACAAGACGTGCTCTTTGGGGTATTAAATGGGATAAATTACATCATGAAACGTATTGACCAAGTTGAGCTCAAGCTTAAAGGTTTTCTTTGTGACTCTGGCAGCAAAGCACAGAATCTTTTGTTTGAGTAGTTCTAAGTCTGTTTTTGCACATAGCATTTGTGGAGAGAGATATCTGTGGAGTGAGTGAGCAAAAAGCCAGTTAATGGACCTGAAGTCACCGTCCCTGGCAGTGTTCAAGAGGCATCTGGGTGAGAAACTACGAGATATGATTTAGTAGCTTGTGGTAGCAATGGTAATGGGAGGATGGTTGGACTAGATGATCTTGTAGATCCTTTCCAACCTTGTGATTCTATGATTCTATGAAAGAAAATGCATATTTTTTGTGTCTTATGATGGTAGTGGAAAGTAGCGAGAATATGCTAATAGCTGGTAATATAAAGGGTTGCATGTTCCCAGTGAAAAATCCCAAGTCTCCTCCTAAATCCCCCATGGAAATTGACTACTTGGAATTTCATAAATCAGATCTCACCTGAGAGCTCATTTTTTAGCAAATAAGTCAGCAAAATGTTTTAATACATTTAAGGTTACAGAAATCAGCATATCTCCAAAATGGAGAAATGTGGAGAAATGCACCTTTTTCTTTTTTTTTTTTTGGTAATAGTAGGTTACATAAATTTTCATATGCTTTTCAGTAGTACGTGGCATTTAAAGAGATATAACGAACACTCGTGTTAAATTGAGTTGCTGTCACAGTAGGCAAATAGAGCAATATCTGCATGCCAAATGGGAAATGGCTTAATTTCTGTGTCCTTCCTTAACATTTTTACAGTTTTGATGATTATTTTGTAAAGGAAAATAGAATGATATTTGACACTGAAAGTAGTACCCAATCTGAGTCAATTCTTTTCACAAATTTAACATTTTAACAAATTGCTACGTTGAATGATTAGCACCTGAAAGATGCTATCTGTGGAATAGTGAGAAACAACAAAAGTAGTGGATGAGCACAATAGACATAAGTACTCTGCTCATCCAAAGATTATTGTTATTCTGCAACAGCTTGGATTTTTCTCTCTGTGAAATCTAAATCCAATGCAGATGCATTTGTTTTGCAGTTCATAAAGGTGGTACTGCCATAAAAAGAAGCAATTCACTACTTGCAACTTGTGTTCTGCCAGTCTGCCCTGATTTATCATAAAAACCAATCCCATTTTAGATTTTTACATATTTACTTAGACATTTTAGGCTTCTGTTTCAGAAAATAGTAACTAAAATGATCAAATAGAGAATATGCTTTGTCCTGAGGAAGAACTGAAATTACTTTAAATTGTTCAAACATCTTCATGTAAGTGAGATAACATTTTCAAAAGGATTATAAATAATGGATTTGGTATCCACCATTCCTATCAGTGATGAAGAAAGGAGATGTATTTCTTACATAGAAGTAAAAAATGTTTTAGTAAATAGTAACTCTCTGTTTTTTCTCTCACTCCTTTTCATACGATCCGCTCAGGATAAGCAAAAAAGCAACCACCAAAAAACAAACAAAAAGCCCCATAAAAAACAGAACCTTAAAAAGCAACAAAAAATATATAGTCAATGAAACCTTAAAATAAAATGTCAAAAGTCTCCTGAAATGAAGCAACACTGAACCATTGCCATGTATATTTCCATCTTACTGTTTCTGAGATGTTGGACAGCATGTTTCAGCTAGCTCATGGCAGTGAGCTACCATGTAAACCTGGTAGTTGGTCCCATTCCTCTCTCATGTAGAGGCAGTTTTCAGGACAGACATTCTGTCTGATAAGAAAACTCACAAAGAAAGGCAAATTCAGCTAACATGCAGAATCAAGGAAAAACTGAGCTCCCTACACTGAAACAGGAGCAAAGGTAGAATTTGGAGGAGAAAGCATAAGTCAAATCCCTATAAATTGAAAGAAAATATTGTCTGAAATCTCATGGGTGTTTGGAAGTCACTTCTCAAGATCTCCTCTGAGGTTTTTCTTTCCTCTTTAGACCTATCATGACTAGCTCAAGAGCTACAATGCTTTCTTCAGAGATTGATCTTTTTGGCAAGATAAACTCAAATAAAAAAAAAAGTGTGATTATACAATTGATGAAGACTGATTCTTTTAAAGCAGAAATCTGAGAGATGAGAATGCCCTTCTTCACTTTACAACACACTTGCTGTAGGTATGGTATCATTCGTTGCCATGTTGTGGTATATATCATGTAAGTAAGTATCATGTTGTGAGGCTTAATTTATTCATATTTCTGAAGGACTTTGGGATCTTCAAATGGTTACCATACAAGTGTCCAGCAGTACTATTATGAACAAAAACCTCACACTAACTATAGGCAAGATGCATATTTTCTTTCTACTCTGCCTTACATTTAAATTTCTATTACATAAAATCTATCTTTGTTTTCAATGTGCTGAAGTATGGAACAGACCTCTTGAGCCTCCATTTTTAAGTAACTTCCACAATGTAAGCAGGTTTCAATTGGAGAATGGCATTTCTATAACTGCAGAATCACAGAAAGCTGAGATCTTGCCAGTAAGGAAGCCTAAGTATTAAAGGATTACAGTGGTATACTGAGAAATATCTGTTCAGATACGGTGCTTGTCACTCCTGCAAAACTATGACATATGTTTGGAGTCTTCTAGGTAATTAGAAAATCCCATCCTATAATTAATGCTTTGGATGTTGTTTCCTTTTGCTCTGTAAATCTGCAGTAGCAATTGCCTTTGCTTCAGTTTAAGACAGAGTACATAAATCAGATAGCTTTCTCTAATTTTTCAGAAGTGCTTATGTACCTCTACAGTATGAAATGGGTATTAACTCCACTGAATTATACTATGTCATAAATAGATTGAATCAGAGTTCTCTACTGATTGTCACTGAATAGTGTACTGATGACAATAAAATCAACACCGTTTAGTGCTAGTAGAAAAAGTATGGAAAAATATGGTGGTTTCTCTTAGTGTGTATTCTTTAAAACTCCATTTAGTTTATCTGAATATGTGGTGCTGCTCTTGCTAGAAAACCTGCAGTCTTTTTTCCTTTGTAGCATTAATATCTAGGAAACAAAACTTTCACAAGAGAAGCATTTTGTCAGAAACTTTAAAATTGATTCAAAGAAAAAATGTGTCCCTGAATTGGTTTACTGTCCCTTCTCTTCTGCAGATGTAAGGCTGAATACTTGGTTTGTTTACAAGTGAAAGAGTAATTTTATGCCATTCACCATCTGTGCAGCATCACAATATTATCACACACTATAGCATCACTCAGAATGCTATGAAGTCAAAGTTGCAAAGGTTTGCATCTTTGCTTCTGTGCTGAGATATACTTGGAAACGCTTTAGCAGAACAACTGCATGATGCTTCATCCTGTTAGTTCATCGCTCATTAAAAGCAGATTCTCTTGGATGTGAGAAAATGATATCACAATTTGGCCCTATAACGCTGAAATAAATCATCTGTTATCTATGGTATTACTCCATTAAATACCAATATAACATACAGTCACAGACGTCATTCCATTATTCTTGTTTTAATTCTGCTATGCTTCCAAATGTATTGTGAAGGATGGAAACTGCAGTACTAACTTTTCTAGCATGGAAATGTAACTAGATCTTTAAGTTTGGGAACGTGAAACATTCACATCTGGCAACAGGGATTCAGATACCTACAGATAGATTGCATAAATCTAACTGTGCTACTCAAAATTGGCAGGGCTTACACTTATGCTATCACTAGATCTGCAAAAGCAGAGTAGGCAAGCAACATTTATAGGGCTGCTTTGTGCCAGATTGCACACCATGTCAGAAAAATCTATCTGAGTGCTTGTGTCCTTGCATTATAACCAGCAGATTGTCACCTAGAGGAAAGTACAGAAAGTACGTAATTTAACTGACCTTGCCTGTGTAAATTGATTCAGATCAGAGGATGAAACTGTTGATGGTTTGACTTGGGGAAGCCACTTCTTTTTTTCTCTTCCATATGAGATGCATCAGCGATTCGTCAATTTCAACTGAAATGTGAATGATTTGTTTAGAAAGTGTCTAAATAGCATAGAAAGATGGCACAGCTCAGATTTAAAGACATTTCTGAAAATATTAGGTAGGAGTACAGTAAATTGAATTTTATCCACTTTTAAAAATATCTTTTTAAAAAAGGCCTATTGAACAGAAGCCCCAGTTACATATTCCTTACGTATTCCTTACATAAACCTTCTGGAAAGATTGTCAGGGGAGGAAAACTACTTAATAACTATTGACTGTAATTAGTATAAAAACACTAAGATTAAAAATAAATAGATTTTCTGAAACTGGGTTACTGGATAATCTTTTTCTCTGTTGTATATGATGAAACAGTATAGAAGGAACTTTGTCGTGTTATCACTTGTGCATTAATTTCTCATGGCACAAAATCATATGAAAGCTGTGGCTTTAGCTAATTCTCAACAACTCTAAGACTAACACTGATAAACTAAATAAATGTAACCCATAAATGGGTTTCATTGGACATTACATGTGTTATTTCTGAAATGTTAATGTTAAGCAATAAAATTGAAAAGAGAGACATTGTCATTTTTAATGTATATATGCAGCAGCAATGAAAAGTGAGCAGCTGCTGTTGTGGATGATGGTTGCCATAGCAATACCTTGCCATAGTCACTGGGAGATTCATTTGTAATAATAGTGACTTTCATAAAGAAGAATGCAAAAGTTGCCAACTGCATTGATGTGGTTTCCTGCATTACAGATTTGCACTATTTATCATAAGATGGACAGTCACCACTGCAGGAATTTGAGAGAGTAAATTAGAGTTGGTTGTTGGGTTTTTTTTCCAGGGATAGAACAGAATATCCTGAGTTGAAAGGGACCCATAAGGATTATTGAGTCCCATTCCTGGCTCCACACAAGACCACCCGTATCCAGTACATCATGAATGTTTTTGGCTACGAGAATGTTTGTTATATTTAAAATTCTAGATTCTGTAAAAACAACCCTCAGAAAGGTGGCATTGCCCCAATCCCAACAGCTGAGCAGCACATACATCCTACTCAGTGCATCGGGAAACTGATTATCATTAACTCTGCAGGAAGCTTCCACAAATGCACAGCATGCCTGCAGAAGGGACTACAGCATGCAGAACGTTCAGGTAATCTCTAATTACTGCCAGCCCTCAGGTGCAGTATTCTCTCATTTAGAAATGAAATACTACACAGCATATCAGGACCTCCTGATCTCTACAGTCCCCAGGCTCTCTGGATTATGAATCGCTGCCATCGAAACTTTCACACTGATCACACGTGACTCAGAACAATTCTGGGGAGCTTTACTCAGCAAGAATTTCTCAGCTCTCAGTGTGACCACAGAGCAACCAGAAGCCTGGCTGTGCCCATAGCATCTCTCCCAGGATTGCTGCGAAGGCTCACCTGCTGATCACAGCAGTGATTTTGGTCAGACTTCACCCAAAAAATGATGCAGCAGGCCCACTGTGCTGCTGTAGCTGTGGCTCCAGAGCTATTTTCTCAGGCACTCCCTGCCCCGGGCAGAGGAAGGTTTCCTTTCTTGCAATCTGTGTAATTAATTATAAAACAATCATTTGAAATCATTAACTTCAGGATCAAGACAATTCATTGATTCCAAGTTAATGGCCAATCAGTAATCTATAAATTTTGGTACAGTCTTATCAGGTTTCTTTGTGTATAAAACAACACAAAAGGAATACCTTTTGGAAGCAAATTTCCATGCCGTGAAAGTTCTGATCACTATAATATAAAACCTGCAAATTTATGAATGAATGGTAAACAGAAAGAAAAAGTAATAATAAATAAAAAACCCCTCAGAGTAATTTATCAAGTACTCATACATAGAACTAAACAAAATCAATCTATAAGTAAAGGTAGCAAAATTTCTGTACTGAAAGAAAAGGTCTTCTGTCTTTATGGAAAACTACTGTCCAACTGTTGTGCAAACTTTGAAGATTAAAACATTAAATAATTCTTTGTGAGGTTTTAAAATTCACATGAGAAAAAAATATATAAATAGACTTCACACAATAACACTCCAGCCTTCTTGTCCCACCACTATAAAGAACAATCTGCACAAAATCAGAGTGAAGACAGATGTTGACTTTTAAGGGAAAAAACAATGCACATCCTTGATTTATATTTGAAGATGTGGGGAAAGGAGAATTTAAGCATTCTTTTGTCGATTTTGTTGTTCAGGTTCAGTGCTGGAATCAGCAAATGTGCATGTCATGATGATAGAGCGCATTTGCTTGATGTTGATTCAGCAAAATAACTTCTAATGTTATTCAGCTGTTATAAGCATAATATTTACAAATTAAAAGGAAAAAGAAATTGAGGGAAAAATGCCAAGCTGCTCAAGGCAATAATTGTACAGAGCCAGTAATTGTGTTATGTTTCCACACGAACTGTGGTGTTATGTGCACAGATTTCAAGTCACTTAAAAATGTGCTGATTATTTATGGAAAAAGTAACCTTGCTGCTTATTTATCATTTTTGCTTGTACTCTAAGCAGGAATTAAAATTGCATTAAAACACCAGTTTACTGCAGTTGATTAAAGAAGGATATTTCCTCCCATCTCTCATAGAATAGATTAATGTGGAACACTTTTGGGGTAATATTTGTCCAGAATCACATGCTGATTTCATTTTGCTGTACTGTAAGCAGTTCAGAGCAATAAATAATTTTTGATTCTGCTGAAAATAGAATACAGAACAGCAGTTATGCTACATATTCTCAGGCAGCTGTGAGCAGCATCCCTTTCTCTTGGAATCTAAGAGAGCTGGAACAGATGGATGGATGGACACATAGATTACACAACCTAATCATATATCCAGATTTCTTCAAATATGTACTTTTTTTTTTTTTTCTGACAAGAGATCAAATTTGAAAGATGCCTGAGGATATTGAATATAGATATCTGAAGGTATCCTCTAGTGAGGCAAAATACTCAGGAATTTCAGCCATTCCTCTGGCGCATGCTTCTGAATGACATCTATGCAGTAAGTCTGAGGCACAGAATGGAAATAAGTGAACTCTGATTATGAATGTGCAGAATTTACAGTAGTTGTTCTTCCAGGCACGTCTGTCAGACTTGTCTGGTTAAAAGTCACGATCATCCCTATTTTGAAAACTGCAAGGTGGTTATGTGATTCAGTGTGGAAATGAATCAATAAAGAACAATTTAGAAAACACAATGGGACACTCCATATCCATTATCTGCAAGGATTTTGAGATAGCTGTCATTTTGGACAGCCGCTCATTCTGTAGTTTGAAGTAGAAGAACTCAGAATTAAGCACCCTAGTATGCCAGAGTCTGTTATCAGCCCTTTGCATAGAGTTGTTGGATTCCAAATAGCTTAAATTTGGGACAGTTGTTTGCTTTGTTCTTATAGAGAGAAAATGCTTGGATTTACCCAAGTCTTTCAAATCGCTCTGCTAGATACTTACTGAAAGTCCTCCCCATAGACACACAGTCTGTGATTTCCGTGATACCTCTTGATGCATCTGAAAACAATGCGAACATATGATGTCTGCTCACACTAAAGGTTTATGCCTAACTTCAACACAGCATCGTTATGGAAGACAATTTAAAAAAATACATATATGGAGCCAGCAATAACAGGTAACTGTTAGAATGACACTTCATAATGTGGAGCAGAGACCTTCCTACTGAGCTACTGCGAAGAGCTGTGTAACTACACTAACCTGCTGTGTCACAGAACTTCACACACTTGCTCTCTGCTGATGGTCTGTATTCTCATTCCAGTCACTGGAATCTGTGATGAATCACATTGTCATATATAATGAAGCCTTCACAGAAAAACTACTGTAGTTTATTTTGAACTTAGAAGAGTGAAGGCAACTCTAGAAAAACAGATCTTGAAATACATATATTATAGTGAATTATCTAGTCTTCTTTGCATCCCCCTGCAATTTGAAACAGATTCCCCTCCTGCCTTGAAATGGATCACTCACAAATCATGCTTTATAAGTTACTAGCTACATAGATCATTACTGAATAATTAGTTTTTCAACCAAGTGCTCTTCCTCCTTTGCTTTTTCTTACTAAATCTGCCTCAGCTTTCTTTTTCAGTCTCAAGCAAAATTTGTAATTCTGAATTACAGCTACACTGTATTAAAAAGGCAGCCTTCCTTTAGCTCTCAGAAAGACTCCTCCCAAACTCCCATGACTACCGTTGTACCTCGGAACAAGTTTTCTGAGTTTTTTAGAAATGGCAGATTTATTTATGATTATTTGTATTTCGAAAAATGTTTTGATGTAGTAAACACTAAAATGTTTTGTTATTATTCAGAAGAATCGAGCTGTTTCACTACAACAGAGCACATGAGAAGTAAGAATCAAGTGAGTAAAGTAGAAAATAAATGTCAATTCATTATATTTATTCGTATCTGGATTTTTTTTATTATTATTTTTTTGTGTGTGTGTGTGTGTGTGTGATGTAATAGATAAATTAGTGAAGAACTGGCACAGATTGCCCAGAGAAGATGAATGTCCCATCCCTGGAGACACTCAAGGTCAGGCTGGACGGGACACTGAGCACCTGATGGAGCTGTGGGTGTCTCTGTTCAGTGCAGGGGGATTGGACCACATGGCCTTTAAGGGTCCTTTCCAGCAACAGCATTTCACAAGACTGGGCATGCAATGGGTGTCACGCGGCCATGTCTGACACACCCCAGAGGCACACATGCACTGCAGATATTTAGCTTAGAGGCAAAATTTGTAGATACGGACACCTGGAAGATGTTTTACACACATCAATGTTTATAAACATCTGAAGTGGAGGAGTGAAATGGGGCCAGGCTCTTTTCGGTGGTGTTCAGTGACAGGACAAGGGGCAATAGGCAAAAACTGAAACATGGTGACGGTAACAGGGACAGGAACAGGCTGCCCCGAAAGGTATGGATGCCTTCCTGTGTGACTTACCATAGGAAACTTGCTTTAGCAGGGATACAGATGGCAAAAGAGTACACAGTGTGATACTGCAAAAATACAAACGTACTTCCAATATTTACGTACTTAAATCATGGAAATGAAGTCACTGGAAAATAGCACTCCGCCACACTTTGCCAACGATCACATGTTCCATCCTGCGGCCCCAGCAAACCGAACCTCCGCGTGCGGTCCGCCGTGTGTAAATCACAGCGTTCTGTCGCACGAACTTCTGCGCTCGCTCCCCCTCCGACAGCACCATCAGCCGGTGCCGCCCCTCAGGGTGAGGTCCCGGCCGGCACCCCGGGAGGGGCAGCGATCCCTGAGGCGCCGCTGAGCGGCAGCGACGAGCTGCGGTGGGCGGGAACGGCGCGCGCCCTCTGCGTGCCGAAGGGCGGGCGCGGCGTCGCGGCCGTGCAAACCGCGCCGTTCCGGACAGGCTGTGCCCCGCGGGCAGATATCAAGCGTCTCGCACTGTGACCGCAGCCGGAGGAGGCGATCCGCATGGCGGCCGCAGCGCCGACCCCTCGCCCCGACCCGGCCGGCGCAGAAGGGCGGTGGGGCGGGAGGGGGCAGACGGGAGGGTCGCTCGGCCCCGCCCCCCGCCTCTACCTCGGCGCGCGCGCGGCCCCCGCGAGCCCCGCCTCCCGCCGTCAGCGAGAGCGCGCGAAGACGGGACGTCGCTCGCGGCCCCGGGTGGGCGGGGGCGGCGGCGGGAGGAGAACCGCGGCGGCGGCGGCTGTGGCGGGGCTCCTCCCTCGGGGGCGCGGCATCGTTCGGGGGGCGTGGCCTCGCGGGCCGGCGGGCCGCTGGCACCTCCCCCTCTCCCCTCCCCTCCCCCGCCCGCCGTCCCCTCAGTAACTTGGCCGCCTTTTATCGGGCGGGCGCCGAGGCGCGGAGTTTAGTGGTGCCGGAGCCGCGGCGCGGAGAAAGGGAGGGCGGCGGGGGCCCGGCGCGGCCGGGACGATGCTGCGGCTGGTGTCGCTGAAGTTGGGGCGGCTGTACCGCTACGTGAAGCTGGCGGTGCTGGGCAGCCTGGCGGCGGCGCTGGTGCTGAACACGCACTCGCTACTGGCCTCGCTGCAGCGCAACGAGCTGGCGGAGCGGCGCTTCCTGCAGCTCAATAAGTGCCCGGCCTGCTGGGGCACCAGTTGGTGCCGCAAGTTCCTCAACGGGCAGCTGCGCCTGGAGAGCTGGGGCCGCCTGCGCCTCTTCGACTTCTTCAACGTGAAGAACGTGTACTTCGCGCGCTACGGGGAGCCCCGCGAGGGCAGCCGCCGCGTCGTGCTGAAGCGCCTGGGCTCGGCGCAGGAGCTGGCCGACATCGACGCCAAGATCTGCCGGCGCGCCACCGGCAGGGGGCGCTGCGACCTGCTGCAGGCGCTGCACGCCACCGAGTTCGCCAGCCTGAACGGCGACGTGCGGCTGCTCACCCCCGACGCCGTGGAGGGCTGGTCCGACCTGGTGCACTGCCCCTCGCAGCGCCTGCTCGACCGCCTGGTGCGCCGCTACGCCGAGACCAAGGACTCGGGCAGCTTCCTGCTGCGCAACCTGAAGGACTCGGAGCGCATGCAGCTCCTCATCACCCTCGCCTTCAACCCCGAACCGCTGGTGCTGCAGGTGAGCGGCCGGCGGGCGGGAGCGCCTCGGGGCTTCGTCCTCCTCGTCGCCTCTCTGAGCGCGGGGCGGTGATGCGGGCCGCGCTTCGGGCGGCGGTTCGGCGGGGCAGGGGGTCGCCGGCGGCCGTGGGCTCTGCGTGCTGTAGTGCTCCTGTGCTCGCCTCGTGCGAAGCTGAGCCCTGCTGCTTTGTGTTCTTCTCGGAGCTGAATACGGATCTAGCGTTTTTGGCAGTCAAAATGTGTGTTTCCTAGCTGAAAGATGGAGCAGCAAACGAGATAGCACTCACCTCTCAGCAGTTGTGCTTCCTGCGTTGTATATTTAAGAGCCCTGCTTATTTGCTGTTACACGGGCAATATATATGGACTTCAGTACATCATCTAAATTTTGCATTTCATTCATATTTTTAGGTCAAAGTTGACGATATAGCACTGCACTCTGTGGCACACCCAGCTGTACGTACCTGCTCGTGGCTGGCAGCCTCCCCTTCCCTTATATTTTGGCTTAGAGCTCTGCCGACGATTTCCAGGCCCGCCCTCGCTGCACACGTTGGGCTTGGAGCTGTGCTGTCTGCCTGCCGAGCTGTCCGTGCTTCTAACTGATGTATTCCAAAGAGAATGTTTGCAAGTGTGTGTGAGAGCATCGCTGTGTGTCTGCTGTTACACACACCCACTTCTTCCCTAGTGAGGAAGCCAAAAAACTTCCAGCGCCCAAGAAGCAGGGCTGCAGGTTCTGCCTCCAGCACCTTCATTTATTGGTTCTAGAGATGGCATTTATGAACTGTGCTTAATTAAAAATATATTTCAGGGTAGCATGTGCTCTTCCCTTTGGCCTTTCTATCTGCAGCACTTGGTTTGTTTTTTTTCCCCCCCAATTCCCAGCTTGCTATTCAGGGCACAAAAGGCGTAGTCTGGTAGCTGCTCCTAGGTGTAGTAAGGAAACTCCACTTTAAAAAGGAAAGTGTAAACTGTCTTGCTTTGCTGAGTGTATTTGGATGTGGTTTGGGAATCGCATTGTTTTGGCTGTTTCATACAACTTAGGGTGTTTGAGCACATGTTCCAGCACAACGATCCTATACCTAGATGGCTGCAGAAAGCTTCTTTGTAAAGAGTCTCTTTCCTGCGAAAAGTCATCGTCTTGGTAATTTGCAGGGGCGGTGCAGTCCTTAGAGACCAAGTAGATGGCATAGTTGTGTCACTGACTGTTCAGGGCTGGGTCCCAGGCAGTGGGCAGCAATGGTTTGTTTATGTCAGCTCTTTACTAAATATAGATAAGCCTTGAGGTTTTCAGGCAAATCAGCTGAAGAGATGAAAAACCTCTGCATGTGGAGCTTAAGGAGTGCTCTGCTCACCATTTGTCTTACTCAAAGTGCTGCTGAGAGCAGAGCAGGTCATATTGGTGGGAGGCAAGGCAATCCTTGCCAGTTCAGAGTGCGGTATGGTTCTGTTACCTCTAATCAAGTAAGAAGTGTTTTGCAGAGTATTGGAAATGTTGATAGAGTATCCTGGAAAATGTTCTTGGGCAACGTTGGACCAGTTTTGTGTGCTGCAAAACTTTGTAAAGTTAATGTATTCTGCAGAGGCACATTCAGCAGCTTTGATGATGGGTAATGAAGGTTTGAATGCCTTCCTTCAATCAGGAGTAAAGTATCTTACGTATGTAACCTGAATCAATTTTTCTCATTTATACCATACGTCACACAACTCCTTTTCCAGCCCCTGCCAGGGGAGCACATTATACACAACTCTGTGTTACGCAGCTTTTGTAACAGCAAGATGCAGCGTGCTCTGTATGAGAGGTTATTTTCCAGAAGTGATAAATGACTGAGCAGTTTGCTTCCATTTATACATAAGATATGTGAAATGCTTCATGGCATACTTTCTGCAGGATTGATGAAGGCAGATACTGGCACAGGAATGAGACCAGAGGCTTCTTCTAAAAGTCAGCTGCTTCCAAGAAAGCAAACCTGAGTGATATCTAGTGCTTTACAGTTTTGTTATTTAATTTTAGCACCAACCAGATAGGAGCAGACAGTGATTGAAAAGTCAGTTTACTCATCTGTCACAGCTAATAACTTAGGAATTTTTTCATCAGAAACTTTTTTAAAATGAAAGATTTTGAGCTGGAAGCCTAAAGTGTGGACCATGGTCGCTTCTGAGTGGCAATGCCTGCAGAACTGTGTGGTTGTAATTGGTGTAGAGCTTTTCCTGGAATAAGCTTGCAGTTGGGTCTGTAGCCTCACCTGATAGAAGCGCATGACGTTCTTCTGTTGGAAGGTGGTGGGCAGTAGTATGAAACATCATGGTCCTGTGTGGATTACTTACTGCAGTCTTAAGATACGTTTTTTTGTGGCGTTGATGTTTGTTAAGCAGCTGCATATGTGTATTCAGTGAAGAATAACCCACAGTTTGACTTTCCTTAGTAGTAAGTTATTATTTTTTACTTTTGTAGAATCTCACTAAATCTCACCTTTTTTTTTTTTTTTTTTAACCGGAATTCACAGTGAAATGAAATAAGCTATATGTGAAGGGTTATTCATAGAGTCTTTCAAAACATACCATGTAAACATTGAGTTGATGCACTTGAAGCAGTAGTTGATGTAAATATGGACAACTTGTTCAGACAACAGAGCACCAAAAGTTGCTGTTGTTTGGATGCTCTGAGCAGGGAGCACGTGTTGTCTCACACATGAGCCCAGCAACAAGATCCTGAGTCCTGTGTGTAGAGGCAGAGGAGAGGAGAAAGGCAGAGAGTGCTTGGGAAACTGACTGTGCTGTAACTGCTGAGGTGGGAAATTGCTTCTAACTTAGAAAACTGTGTTTTCAGTAGAAATGGCTGTTTATTCAGTAAGGATGCGTGGCGAGCAGTGAAGGAGACTTTACTCTTCTGCTATCAAAACTGACCCATGTGTCTTCATAACTGTGGCCCCAGTGCAGTTAGGGCAGGTCCTGCAGTGCTGCAGCACGGCTGACTGTGGGACAGGACAGTGGGTTCACTTTTTTTCAGACGAATCTCACCCTATGCAAACTGTGCAGTTAAAAGTAAATAAAATGCTTGTGAGTCATGTGTGGGCTGTTTTTATTTTTTTTATTTTATTTTTTTGCTGGCCTTATATATTTACAGTTGTAGAAGTTGGCTGTGAACTATAGGCAAAGTGCATTTCTGCAGCTTTTTCCCGGACTCTGCATTAGCAATAGGTTATCTTCTGCAGTTCTGGTCTAACTGTTGCTGCAGTGCCATCCAGTTGTAATGCCTGGTGCATTCCAGGCTTTTGTCATGGCTGAATTTTGGTGCTTTTTTGACAGATAATTAGTATGTTAAATACCATGTGTGGCTTCAAGGCGCTTATCCGTGCTGCTTTGTGTGTCTTATAGTGAACTTCCAAGCATCCAATTTATTTCTTGGCTCATACTGATGTTTTGACACAGTAGTGCTTAGTCTTTAGTAGTAACAGATAGTATCACAGAATCATGAAGGTTGGAACAGAGCACTAAGGTCATGTCGTCCAGCCGTCATCCCACCCCCACTGTGCTGCTAGCTGAGTCCTTCAGTGCCACAAATGTGGAACAGAAGCGCATTCAAATATGCTCAACCGCTGTGGGAACTTCAGATGAACATTAAATTATGTGGCATATAGTTGAGTAGTAAATAGTCTTCATTACACTCACTAGCATTCACAAATACATTTGAATCCAGAGCTTCTAAAATGCAAATCATGCATGGCATGACAGTAGAAAGCATCTGTTTCTTAGACTGCTTTTTGACCTTCTTTAGGTCTGAGAAGTCGCGTTGTGCAGTCTGATCTCCAGGTCTGCGTGGCTTCAGGGCTGTACTTATTTGCCTTGGTGACTAATACGAGCCCTACTTCTGTTTACACTGCAAAATCAACAGCACTTTGTGAGAGAGAACTAATTCTTTTCCTTTAGAGGAGTGGCACGTTACTCTGGTGGCTGTAGCAGCTCATACCTGGGCAGGTTTGGCTCAGTGAGATAATTCTAGCCAAGGCGTTATGGAGAGGTCCTTTGCCATCAGGATCTTCAGAGTAATGGCAAGCAGGAAGAAGACTCCCCACTGTATTGCATATTTGCATCTCTTCTATTAATTTGATCATCTTCAAGGTGTAGCTCTCTGTGTACATACTCTGTTTTTTTTTTTTTTTTTTTAAACACGAACCTAAACTTTATATAAAAGTGGGTGGTGATGTACGGTGTCTTTTAGAGCACTCCTGAAAATGAAAAGCTGTATTTTTTAATGCTAAAGTAGAAAAAACAGCTCAAGGTCTCAATTGTCACAAACTGTTTTGGCTTTTTTTTTTTCCAGACTTATTTATTAAAGTGAATTATATGCTTGATTATGATAAACTATTATTCTTTCATGTGTGTAATTCAGTGAGGTTTTGTGTTATTGCAGACTACAGTGGGCCTTGTTGGCCTCAAGCTGCCGAGCCTTTGCTGCAGGCCCCAGTTCACAGTGCTGTGTTCAAAGCAGTGGCGCAGTTGTATGTTGTCTTGTGCGTACACAGATGGAAGCGAAGCAGACAAATGCATTAATAGTGTGTTTTATTCTGGAGTGAAATGATGGATTCACCGTATTAATCCTTAATATTTCTTCCTAGACTACAGCTTTTTTTTTTGCTTGTTCTTTTTTTAAAGACATGAGAGCAATACTTTCTTTGAGGGACAAAGTGCCCTTTGTTCCTTTGGCCGGGCTTGCTCAGTTTTGCTTGGTGAGATGTAACTATTCAGGGCATGGAAAAAACTTTTTGATGTGTGTCATTGGGAATGAAGGCGTCAGGAGTTTTGTTGTATTTACTGTTTGCCATCTCTCTGTTAGAAAATTACTCACTTTGCTGTATGAATAGAGCAAGATGACAGTTTTAATGAAGGAGAACTATTAAGCTACTTGTAGGCTTTCATTTACAGTGCTGTATTTTTAAATGCTGGGATGTAACTGTGGTTTTCCCAGCATTTACCTGTATATTCAAAGATGTCAGCGGGTGCATTGGAGTTGTAGATTAATTTATCAGGTAGCTGTTTCTTGTGAGCAAGAGCATATGTAATCTTAATTGCCAAATGCAGTTTTCTATGTGTTCAAGTACAATGTGACCTAATCAAATATTTACGCTGCTAGCAGCTTGAGAACTAAAGTAAAATCTATGTTGTCTGCAACTGTACCCAAGTGTGGGATTTCTGGCTGCTGTGTATTATTCTTGTTTCTCAGTGCTTCTTGTTCATGGAAACAGCATTTAACAACCATACAGTTCTGTGTTTGCATCTTACTGGCTTTCAGAAGGGTAATACATCTTTAAAAAAAGAAAAAAGGTAGCTACGATCTTCAGCAGAAATGTGCTACTTCAGTTTTTAAAGCATGAAAAGTTAAAAATCTCTACTTAGAAAACAGCAGGTCTATTCTTCATTGATATTCCTGCAAATTCATGGAGTGAATATGAAAGTACTGAATGGGGCACTTGTACATATTTTTATCCCCTTCTTCGGCTACTGGCCTGGGTAATGAAGTGTAGATGTGGCTGTTGTGTGCCAGTTGGAGGGGAGCCAAAGCAGAGATGTTGTTTGTACATGTGCAGATGTTGGCAGGATTCCCTGTACTTCTGATGTCAAAAGATCTTTTTGTTGCCACAGAGTTGCAAATACATCTGTGTAGCAGTATGGCATGTGGTATTGTTTGGGAAGCTTATTTTGAAATAATTAAAACTCCTCCAAGAATTTCTTCTGTGAGATGAAATTTAGCGTATGCAACACAGGAAGCATAGTAGATATGTTTTGAAGGTAAGTGTACCTATGTGGATAATGCTGTACTTCTGAAATCTGTTTAATCCATTACATAAATCCCTGCTACTGGTAGGAAGTAGTCCTCTAGCTCTTCCTCTCTTCTGCACCTGGCCATTCAGGCCTGCCTCCATCTGTTTTTCAGTAGTAGTGTGATGTCATGAGCTGGATCTGGCTACTGGTCCAACTCAGCATCAGCCCAGCAAGTACCAGCTGTACTGCTTTCCTCAGAAAGCAAAGAGGGGGTTTGAAGTGAGTGTACTTGATGCAACTGGGAGGAATATCCAAAAAATTTCCTTTTGATGGAGATGTGCCTTTTGCCATGATCAGCTCGTGGTGATTGAACTTGGATTTGGGAAGAGAGGCAAAAGCAAACAGCAAGACTGGAATATAGGAGAGGAGAGGGGTAGAAGAAAAGGAGTAGAGTGGTCCAAAATCGAACCTAAATAAAAAGACTTGGGTATAATTGCTGTAGCGGTTGAACTTACTGCGTTGAGTGCTGCTAAAATGGAGCAACATGAACATTTTGTGTTGGGTTAAATCACTTAAACTTGTGTTGATCAGAGAAGCAGGTCAGTTTTCTCCAATTCAGGGTACAAATTTGTTTTTATAAAAGTAGTCTACGGATAGTAGACTTGCATGCTTGCAGGATAGATAACGCAGGTTTGGGCCTTCTTGATCCTAAGCTATCAGGACTTCTCCTGGTTTTTACAAGCAGTCAGTATTTAGAATTTGCTGTCTTGCCACTTGATCCCACTCACTGGAAGGAAAAACTCACTGGCAATTCCCTACAGCTTATCAATTAGCACCAACTCCTTGTGGCTTCTTTTTGAGTGAGTTCCTTTGTAAGCGGTTTCGTGATGGACAACACCTGTTTGTATTGCTGTACAATATAAAGATGCATTGGGGCTTGTTTTGATCCAGGACTGAATATAGTAATGATAAAAGTACACAAAATGTTGTTTTGAAGGCATTTCTTGGTATGAGTATTTGCATGTAACTTGCCACTGTCATGAATTTCCCTGAAGCTGCAGATGAAAAGCTGAAGACTGGATAATGTCACCATTATTGCATAGCAGATTCAGTAAGTGAGAGAGGTTTAATTCTGCTCAATTACATGTTGTTATAGCTTGAAAGCAACCATACTAGCTTTGAACATATCAGATTAGTTCTGTAGCATCCTCAGGGCTCTTCATGACTAGGTTCATCTCTGTGAGTAGCGCAAGTGGTCAGAACAGAGCAGAAGTCCAGATACAGGCTTTCAGCCTATTCTATTACTAATGTGGATTCAATGTCCTTTTGAGCAAATAAGAAAGAGCTGTCTTAAAGATTTTTTTGTGATATGTAAGTGTTCGAAGGCAGAATAAAAGTACTTCATTGTAATGGTAAATAGTTCTTCTAAAATTGTCTTCTGTAATTGCCATTGCAGTTGCAGAAGTTGACAAAATGGATGAAGAATAAATCTTAATCATGGTTTTAATTTTTTTTTTTTAATGTGTACCATAGATACAAGATTGGCCACAGAAATTTCCATGAAAATTCTGTAGAAGAAATCTTGAGCTGTGTGGGCACACAGTAGAATTTCTAAATATTTGAAATTAGTGAATGTTATATTCTTAAAGAAGTCCTGAGTGCACAGCATTTAACATTAAACTTCGTATTTTTGTGTTTTTTTTCTGATCCGTAATACAGAGGATATCTTTTAAACACTAGTCGGCTTACATTGAAGCTTTAGGGCACATTCAGCACAACTGAAACATGAAAATACACTGTCTTTTTATTACTGTTAGTGTGTAATGGCTGTTTTTCGTATTAACCTCAAGAAAGTTACTAATGGAGACTTCTTATTTTTGATATCATTTTATGTGGTTTTGTGTAATACACGCACAGCGTATACATGTAGGAATTAAGAGGTAGATTGTTAAGGCTGCTAGAGGTGTAAAACCCTAATCTTTCTTTTATACCTTAATCTGTTCTGTAATCCTTCCTGTGAAATCTTCAAGTGAGAGGATCCTCAGAGGAAATCCAATCAACTGGGGAAAATGGGAAGAGGGGAAGAGCAGAAACAATGAGATGCACTTTTTAATAACTTAGTAGAATGAACAAAGAAAAGTTGTAGTTAAAAACAGCAGAAGCAAAATGATATTTTCAGGGAGTGTACTTCTTAGTACAGTGGACGTAGATCAAGCGTTAAAGATGGTTGGTGGAAGAATGTGTACAGAGGCCTATGTAAAAAACTTGATGTTTTGTCAGGTCTTCCAAAGCTTTTCTCTCTAACAGTCTAGCAACGTTTCTTGCTCAAACATATTTTTGTCATGTTTTTTCTTTCCCTTGAAAACCTAGAAGTATGTGGAAATGAATTTATTGCTAGTGCTACTGGTCATTCACAGGTGTCTCTTCTAGATTTGATCAAACAGCCTGTTAAAGTATAAGCTGCTTTGTATTAATGAAAATTTCAAAAATATCTTTTTATGTCTAGAGTTTCCCATCTGATGAGGGTTGGCCATTCGCAAAGTACTTAGGAGCGTGTGGAAGAATGGTGGCTGTCAATTATGTTGGAGAAGAGCTGTGGAGCTATTTTAATGCACCATGGGAGAAACGAGTGGATCTGGCCTGGCAGTTAATGGAAATAGCTGAGCAGCTGACAAATAATGACTTTGAATTTGCACTCTACCTCCTTGATGTCAGCTTTGACAACTTTGCAGTTGGACCAAGAGATGGGAAAGTCATCATTGTGGATGCAGAAAATGTTCTGGTAGCAGACAAAAGGTTAATCAGACAGAGTAAGTTTTTCTTTTATTTTTCTCTCCCCTTACTTCACCCACCTCCATGTTTTTTTCTTCTTTCTCTATGAGTGCAATATTATTTGTACATGCTTTAAAAAAAAAAAAAAGCTAGCTTTACAAGTAGACTACAAATTAATAAATTAGCTTTCTTGTTATATTACTAATTAGCTTGACCAGTTGTTCAACGTTACGAAGCTTTGAGTTTATCTGAAGTTAATTGACATGCACTACTTTTAGCCTGCTTCTATTTCAGTTGTTCATGTAGGTGCTCTGTAAAAATGGAATTGAAGAACTGGGTAATCTGAGTTTTAATGCTCTTTCCAAATTTGAATAGTGAAAACTTGTTCATCTTTGTGTTGACTGTAAAAGCTCAAAGCCACAGCAGCAGGAGATGTTTGACAAAGTGGCATTGCATGAGGTTTTTGCTGCTTTTGAGCTTATAGGGAAAACTTTGTGAAACTAAGGGCTGGAGACACTGAATATGAAACTCTAGGCTCTGAAAAGCTTATGGCAGTAATCCAAGTGATTTTACTTTTGCTTTGGGTATTTTGGGGTTGCCTTCCTTGTTTTTTGTTTTTTTTTTTTTACTCTTATCCCTCTGGGTTTGCAACTGGATTTCTTATTACACATTTTCAGAGAGCTTACATAAAAATTGTCTGAATCCGTCAAGAAAACATTTTTATGTATTGAACACAGTACATTTATTTCAGAATTCATGACCACACAAATATACTTTCCTTTTTTTTTCCCTCTCTCCTCTTAATATTAGGTGAGACCTAACTTTTGTAGCATGTCTGAATTGCTCAGTCACAGAGATGGCCAAATGAGCAATGAAAAAGCTGATGGTACACGTGTATTGTGCTCCAGATGCTTTCTTTCCTCCTCTCACTTTTTTTTTTTAACTGTCTCCTTATTTCACAGATAAACCTGAAAACTGGGATGTATGGTATGAAAGCAAATTTGATGACTGTGATAAAGAAGCTTGTCTGTCCTTCTCAAAAGAGATTCTTTGCACTCGTGTCACTGTGGACCACAATTATTATGCTATTTGTCAGAACCTTTTATCAAGACATGCCACATGGCGTGGCACTTATGGAGGACTACTTCACGACCCCCCAGCTGACATTGCCAAAGATGGGCGGCTCGAGGCCTTGCTGGATGAGTGTGCCAACCCAAAGAAGCGATACGGCAGGTTCCAAGCAGCGAAGGAGCTGCGTGAATACCTCGCACAACTCAGCAACAATGTGAGGTAGTCCACGATGAAAATCTTCTGCAACACTGGCTAAAACACTATTGCAAAGACACGTGCAGTGAAGTCTTGAACTTGTGCGTTCAAAAGAGAAAATGAAGAAGTGAAACTAACTTATCGGTTTTCTAAATACCACAGATTTTGTGGTATTGTAATGTTCCTTTGCAAACAGACAAGGTACTTACTGAATTAAAACTTGAGCTACTATTGACTTTTCTCCTAAGCTGTTTAAAAGGGAGTAGGTCAAAAAAGACTGTGATAGTTTAATTGACAGCTTGTGTGTCAAAGGGTACTTTACATAAAACTGCATTAGTATCACAGTTTTGTGAAACTGATGTTCTTACTTGGAAAGTCAAGTTAGACTGGCCTGTTTTAAAGGCCTATTTCCTGACACGGTCTCATTTTTGTGTTCTGTTGTGTTGGTTTTTTTAAACACCCTGAAGTGGCATTTACTTACAGGTAAATATAGCTGCCTGCATTGTTTCAAGTTTAACAGGCTTTCATGTTAATGCTGTGCAGTACATTCCTACTGTGAGTGCAGGATACCCATGTTTACTGTCTAATTTTAGAGGGTTTTACACTGTAGTTTATTATGCTTAGATTTTTTTTTAAGGTTACTTTAAACACAGATGTCATTTGAATTAACACTTGTTTGATGTCTTTTGTAGTTCTGACATTTGAGATTTCACTTCATGTAATTACTGTACAAAATCCTTATCCTTAATACCAGTACATTCATGTGACTGTTCTTCAGAAAATCACGGTGTGAGCAAACCTTCATTTAACAGACATTCTTTGAGAATTAAGGAAAGACTAATATAAAAAAAATTCTGTGCTAATTGGAATTGGGGATAGAAGCTTGACTAAAAATAAAAATTTGCTACTCCAGAGTAGTTGAGCAAAAGCCAAAGAAAATGGTTTTGCCTGTCCATTCCTAACCTAATTGTAAGGAAAAAAATGCTACCCTGAAGCTAATAATTCTTAAAACTCAAATTCCCATGTCCCTTCCATACTGTTTGAAGAGCTTCTAAATCTCTGTGCTTACACTAGAAGAAAACCCCCATTTGAATAAAAATGTGCAGAAAGTTAGCAATTTGCTTCACATCGTTACCAACTCTGTTCAATTCAAGTGTAGTGAAGTTTACTGGATATTCATCTTTTGGTTTACCAGCTGAGTTGATTAAGCAACATCCACTCTAGGCATACTTTCTTGAACTAAGTTTGTCTATTTCCAGTGCAGTTAAATCTAATGAAGTGTGTAAATCTGAAGTTGCTCTGATAAATCAGTGTTGTTGTTATAAAAACCTCACATCCTGCTACAAGATCTTACTTCAAAGCTTGCTTTTCCGTTTATTACTTGACTATAATTTTTATTTTTTTTTTACTACTACAATGCATCATTTTCCTGAAGTCATATTCATAAAACATTGCTCTTAAGAAAACATATGCATGTTACTTCTGGTAACAGTAATGAAGAGAACTAACATTTCTTAAGTGTGTGTGTAAAACAATGTTTCATGCAAGCTAAACATTCTGAGCAAGATTGTATGTATGGTGATTTTTCAAGAGCCAAGTCAGTGTGCTGTTCGTACTGCATCAGAAGACTGATGGAAATTGTTGCTTTACCAAATTGCTGCAAGCGCAGAGTGAGGGAAACAGCAAGCTCATGGGTCCTTCTTTCTCAAAGCTTAAGAATTCTTGTCATCTAAAGATGCAGAATGCTTTTGATTTCTTAGATCACTATTAAGGATATGTTAGCATTCTGAATTCTCACTTTAAATCATCTTTGCTTATATAGTCTAATTTCCTCCCTAGCTCTTGTCTTAATTGTTTTCTGAAGTTGGAAGGGCCAATGCAAGTTCTGGTCTTTCATTTCTGTCCTCCATTTAAAGTCTGTTTTACTTACTTGCTATGACATAAGCTGTCAGAGCATTCATATAATTTTTTATCATAAAATCCTCTCATTTGAGGAAGCTAGACTAGCATTAGGTAACACTATACTACCATAAAAGCCTTGACTTATCACTGAAGTTGATTTTATTTTATTTTATTTTTAATTTTTATTAAACCATCCACCACATTTCCCAGTGAGAGAGTGGAGTATGACTGTTCAAGTTTTAAAACACTACCAGCTCTGGTTACTACTTGAGGCAGTTCTGTCACTGCTAGAATGTCCTGTCAGCTTTGTTTTGGGATTTAGTTCCCTCGGAAACAAGTCAATAAAGTAGATTATAAAAGGAATTTGGAACTTAAAAGAGGAGGGGAAAAAAAATACTACAGGGAAAACATTGTGGAGAGCAATAAATTTTGGTCAGTTTGCACCTATCAGATATTTATTGTACAATAACAATTTATATTTTTAGTCATTGCCCATTATTGATGAGCACGGTGAAATATTTTTGAATGAGGTGTTTGGGGTTTGTATGTGCATTACAGTTGTCCTTTTGTACTGTAAGTTACTGTTTGATTGGAATATTTTATCAAAACTGTTTCCCTGTGCCTTTATATTACAAGAAAGTTGTTTCTGCAACTTCTAAGGATATTAATAAAGAATACTTTAAGAACCTCATCTCAGATGCTCATTTTCAGGTTTGTCAGACTTTCTTTTTTTAAAATTGCCTTAATCCAGGCTGTACTGAAATAGACAAAGCACTCGTTCTTTGTGGTGTTGTGGAATGCTTCCTAGTCGTCAGTGACAGCAGCTAGGAGCATCGTTCTCCCGCTCCCTACCCTTCTAGCAGACTGTTTGACTGAAAGCATAAATGATCTGTCAGAAATGTTTTCCTTTTTAAGATTATTGTAAGTTGGACTCATTTTCTTGGAAACAACCTGATAAGCTGTACCCTCCTGTTTTATGGAATGAAAGATTCAATATTTTTATATTCAGTTGGTATCTTCCCTCTTTTTTTGAGGAACTTTATTTTTCCTTGCCTTTGGAGCAGTTTGTATTGCCACTGACATTGCCTTTTCAGAAGAATATCTTACCAGGTAATATAATATAAACACATAATTAATTTTGATGCTTCTGGATTTTTTTCATAAAGCATTTGCATTTGAAACTAACACCTGCAGCAATACTATTCTCTTTTGAATTTGTGTCTATAAATAATGCGAACCCTCAAAAATATTTGAGGTTTTGATTTTGGTTGCAGTCCTGTCTCTAATCTCAATTTGCTGGTTTGCAGTTCTTGAAAACTTGTGAATTTTCCAGCTCAGTCAAGATCATTAAATCTTAAGAAGAAATGAGCATGAACAAGTGCTGCTTCTTTTTCTTCCAACAGTTTCCAGAATATAATATAGATTAATCCCGCTTGCCTTGAACTTCAAGTCATGGTATTTTCTTACTAGATACTTCTTCATCATGTATGAGTTGAGAGGAACCTCTGGAGATGAAGTCCAGCCCTCCTACTGAAGCAGGTTCCCTACGATAGGTTAGGGAACATGGGACAGCATCCAGGTGGGTTTTGAATTCCTCCAGAGAAGGAGAATCTACGATGTCTCTGGCAGCCTGTTCCAGTGCTGTCACCACTGCGGTAAAGAAGTTTTTCCTTGTGTTCATATGGAACTTCTCCAGTTCCAGTTTGTGCCCACTGCCCCTTGTTCTGTCACTGGGAACCATTGAGAAGAGCCTACCTCTGTCCACTGGACTCCTGCTTATTAGATGTGTGTGAGCACTGGTAAGATCCCCTCTCACTTTTCTCCAGAATGAACCGTCTCAGGTCTCCAGTAGCTCTGTATCTTGAGTGCAGGAGCCCAGGACTGGACACAATACTGCAGATAGTTTATTATGAGACTTCGAAAGTATATTAAACTTTGTATATTGCTCTGATTTACTACAGAAGACTGGCTTAAATGCAGTTTGCTTTAAATTTATTAGAGTGAAGACCTTGACTCCCATTAATGAGCGCTTACTTATTTTGGTGGCTTTTTTTTTTTTTTTTTACAGTCCAGCTATGATTTTGTAGACAGCATCTGTGGTAGTCTCATGGATTCCTGTTTTTCCTTCTGATGTGTCTGAAGTCAGTATTAACTTTAAGTCCTTGCTATGTTAGATTCCTGTGTTGCATGAAACCTGTGACGTGGATTGGACCATGAGCCATCTATTAAAATGCATCTGTCTGGGTGAATATCAGAGCAATGTAAGGGAAATGTAACTTCTTTCAGTCTCCCGACGCAGACCTGCTGATTTATTTAATAGCATTCATGTGACTAGTTCACTCACTATCAGCATTGCTGATATTTTTACTTTAAATTTCTGCAAGCTTTTTGTTTGCTGTTTCCTTAATTCTTAATCATGTTCAAAGATGTGCAAGTAGTTTAAGCAGACCTTTATCTAATTCTGGCTTTACTTTAAAGTGTTTTAAAGAAAATAATTATTTGTGCTCATTTGTCTTTTTTTTTTTTTTTTTTTTTTAAGTCTTTTAAGCAACTCTCCAGATCTCACTAGGGCACTTCTAAACATTGTCTTGTTTTTTGTTTTTTTTTTAATGTTATGCTGAGTTTTACAAACACATTTCATTAGTCTTCCAAGTAAAGATCTGTGGTAGTTTAACTTCTGCTGTACACAACAGTGCTGGATGCAGAAAAGCCCTGTGGCTTTTCTTTGTAGAAAGCCTCTACAAAGGCCGTCTATGTTTGTAGAGTCTGCATGACTTTGTTAGGAAAATGAAGGATCCGTTGTTCTGCCACTCTGTAACTATGAGAATGCACCTGTTTTGTGTGCTTCAAAAGCTAGACAAAGAGAAGGAACCTGAGTAATGCACAGTTGCCATGAAGACTACCTTGCATGTTCAGGGCAGAGCAGGGAAGTTCTGACATTAAAAGGAAGTGTCTAAGCTGTTTTCTATATTTGCTAGTTTAACTCCTGTCTTCTGAGAACTGAATGTGAATGCAGAATATACTTCAAAGCAAGATGTACTGTTTAATATACAGCCTGTGTTCAGCTGCATATTGTTTTTTGTAGGTCAGGGTTTCAAGTAGTGTGCTGTTAGTCAAATTGTAATATGCATCTTCCTATTCTAAACACAATGCTGTTGTATACGCTGAACTCCTGCCGTGGGTTCTAGCTTTGATACTATTTGTGGAGGCTTCGTGTATCCATTTAATGCATCCTTGGTATAACTGTGGTTTAGCCGAATGCAAGCTTTGTGTGTTTATGAAGAAATGAGGTTTTCAAAGTTTAGTGGATTTTTATCTTGGTTTTAGTGTTTTGGTTTTTTTCCTCCACAAATAATTCTGAGAATCCTCAAAATACTTCAGCAGCTGATTTCATTGCTGCCAACTGTTAACATAATTTTGACTTGTAAGTTTTCAACTTCTGTGGTTGTTGAGGCTGGAATGTCTAGTTACTGTAAAGTCTAATATATATGCAGTTATGTCACATGGACTTCAACAGCTACTTTTTATAATGTATTTTAAGAAGAAAACTGTCAGTTTTCTTGTGGGGAATTTTTTGATGTTTTATTGTATTAAAAACTATTGCACATCAGCTTACAATTTCAATGTAGGAAAAGGGGCCTGGCTGCTTAGGCAGGCCTGACATGGGCCATAAATAGGATACAAATTCTGAGGACAGAAAAAATCACAGGGATATTGCAAACTTGCTGACTTCGTATTACCCGTAGGAAATGAATCTACCAGTAATGGGCCTTATTATTCCAAGTCTTGTAGACTAATGAGCAGTTCTGGTTGTTTATTTAGATACACTGATTTTTGCAGACTATATCTCAAGATGGTTGAGCTTAATGTGCTCATGCTTACTTGACCAAGAGTAAATTTTTAGCTCTGGCAGAGAGCAGATGTAGCTGTCAACAACTTCTAAGCATTGCTGTCTTTAAGGGAGCTCTTTCTATAAACAGCAGACACTCAGTGAATGAGAGGGCAGTACTTGTACAGTGCATGTCCACAATTACGTGCATATGGCAAAGCATACTTCAGCTTTTTGGTTTTGAAACTCATCTCCCACTAATGCCAGAGCCCCAGTATCCTTGCATCCTTACTGCTGTGTCTGAGTATTGTGTAGGTTTGTTGCATTAGTCACAATTTAAAGTGCATGTCACTTTTGTGAATAGAAAGTAACTGGGAGCGCAAGCTATAGCTACATTAGATGGTTCCATAGGTATACTGCTGTCAATCTCATCTTTTTTTGAGTAAAAGTATCCTGGAGAGATTCAAATAATAGGTGATTTGGAGAGGTGGAACTTCATCAAGCCTCGAACTACACCTCAAGAAGTCGAGAAATGATATTGTTGCGTGGAGGAAGCAAGCACCTAGGTAGGTAAAACATCGTTAAGTCCAGGTGTAACTTCACAGTAGTGCCTGACTGACTTCATTCCTTTGGCTTCCTTCTAGGCTGCATTCATTGCTATTCCTGTGAGATGCCAAAGCCACAGTCATGCTAGAGTTTGTGTCGCAGCAATGAGCCACTCTATTGATTAATCTGCTGTCGCTGTCAGCAAATTGCTTGGCATGTTTTAGGTGCGACAGGTGGGTTTCTATTAGCCAGTGTTCACATGGCTTGCACTATCCATCACATAAAGAATCATGTCAGAGCAGCATTGTGATCATGACAAGAAGACAGATCAGGTATCATATAGGGGAAATAAGAATACATGCATGGTGCAAATAGGAAATCTTTAGGGTTTTTTGTTTGTTTTGTAATTAAGAAGACACAGAACAGGCCTTTTACAGATGCAGGATGAAATTGGGAAGTAGAAACCGCTGAGTTAGAGGGACATGGTTTTCATCTTAGAGGTTTTTACAGAGTACATGTATATTAACTGTGAGTTGTTGAAACTTGTGCTCTCTTTCACTAATTAAGCCTAAGTTCAGTACAGAATAATTGCTAGTGCATTGCATGTAAGGTGAAGGAGGGAACTCATGTTGCTGTTGTGCAGCCCTGGAGCATGCAAGAAAACCTGAGCTGCATTAAAAAAATTAGTTATCTATGGCAATGTTCTCATCACCTCTTTGATACTTGTAGAAATACTCCTAATTCATTGTCTTCCAGGTAGAGAGGTTATTTCTATTGTATAAATGTTATTAGATATGTGTATTAAAATTTAATGTCCTTGGAACAGTTCTAACTTACGGGATGAAACGGCAAGGCAGATGGGAAAATGTCTGTGGGAACAGGTGAGTAACTGGAAGATAAGTGGGGAAAAAAACAGGATCTGACTATTAAAGACATCTAGGAGATTTGTATGTCTAAAAATACCTTTTGGTAATTTACAATCACAACATACTATAAAACTGGAGTTGCAAATCAAACTTCTCTTACTGTATGTGCCTTGCAGGTGGAGTGAGCCATGCTTGTTTTTTTTTTATTATTATTTTTTTTAAACAAACAAACAAACCCAGAACAAAACAGAAACCCCCAAAACACACCAACTGCACTGGAAAGTCACTCAGAAGAGATGACGTTTAGAAGAGCTTTTGTTCCCAGTGAGCTAAAGATGTTAATATGCATCTGGTATACCACGATATCAGCAGACTGAATTGCAGGAAGAGCGGGTTATTGGGGAGTCAGGGTCTGTTGTTAAGATTTGTTTGTACTCAATATTTAGCAAAAAGAAAAGGAATATAATTAGAAGACTGTGAACTGGGGTAAGAGTTGTTTCTTCCAAAGAAGAAACAATGAGAGGAAAATGTCTGCTGAAATAGCCCCTTTACACAGGCAGCTCAGAGATGTCCACGGAAGGAAATCTGTTCAGCAGCCCATAATCACTCTGAGTTCCATGTAGATGTTGATCTTTTGTTCAGCTGATTTCCTTTTAGTAGCTGTTTTCTGCTTTGCAATCAAGAGATAGAATAAACTTGACTTCTGCTCTTCCTTGTTCTTATCTAATGACAAATGAATCTTAATGCCAAGTGCTGGTGGATGCTAGCTGCTCTCCAGGGAACAAAAGTAGCAAGCAGGTGGAGACAGAATGGTTCACTTCCAAATGTTTCAAAGTTCTTGGGCTTAGGATGTGTTGCCTACTAGCTCAGTTTGATGCAAGGTGCTGGCTATCAAAAGGAAGCCTCCCATGGCAGGCTTTAGCCAGCATAGCTTTGTCAGGCTCCCGTTGAAGAGAAGCCAGCCTTTAACTCAGAGGACAACTGTGTGTCTTGTGGGTTCCTTCACATCTTGAGTCTGGTTACTGGGAAACTTTCCCCTCCAGCCACCCTCTGACTGTCTAGAAACAGTTGTAACAAAAAGGTGTACTGAGTATTAATTCACAGTGAATCACAGCTGAATGGTGTGGTCAGGTGAATCCCCATAAAGAAAACTGACAATGTATTCAGATTCAAGTGTTTGCCGTTCAAGGATCTGTATTCTTACGATCTATTTGAGGCCTGGCTTTGTCTAGCCTTTAGAAAAGACTTCTAGTGACTCGCTGGTTCTCTTATCAACATGTGGAGATGGCTAACTGGTGAATCACAGCTAAGTAGCCCCTGACATTTGTAGCATGTTGATGAAGTGTAGAGGGAAATGAGATGATAGGATAAAAATGCCATGTGGCTTTTTCAATTTTAAGTAGATGTCAAACATTCTTTGATGTAATTTGGCCTCTTGTGAGAAATGTTGCATTCAAGGGCATCAAAATCAGGTAGCCTTTCTGAAAATAATACATATTTATATGTTGAGTTAAAAGGTTTACAGGTATCCTTTTCATTCATCCTACTTTGTTTATCTGTCAAGGTGCTCGTTTGTTTTCCTTGCAAGATTCTTGAGAATGTTCTTATACTTCCAATTACATTTTTCAAATCTGAGTATGGGAAGGGTTAGCACACTGCTTACTTGCTGAATATACTAAGACTCAGTAACATTTAACTACTTTGTGAAGTCTGTTTAAGTTTTGTAATATTTAACTACTTGAATTCTAGGCTAAATCCTCTTATCTGCTAACTTATTTTCCTAGTGGAACAAAGAGATAAAGTAATAGGTGCATTAAGTGTTAGTTAAGGTAGCAGGCTATGGTGAACCTCTTTACATTCTCCTATTTTATGTGCATAAATTCTATTTCAGTAATGCCCTGTAGGGGCATCCTTTGAGGATCTTTGAGGCATCCTTGTAGAGTATCTTTTCATGGCAGCTAAACGACATACAATGGTAACACTTCTGGAAGAAAATGAGATTTTGATATTGTCTTGGTTTTCAGTGAAACAAAAGAATTTGTGAAGTAATTGAAAAAGAATACCACTCACCATCATGGACAGCTGATGAGGAACACAACCATGGAAGAGTGGTTGAGATTTTTTTTTCTAGTTAAAGGAAGTTAGGGGACGTTTTGCTCTGTAGCTAACAGTGCTGTCATGATCAAGAATCTTTGAAAATCCCTGGAGATCTCTCCAAGTGAATATTGAATTAACTTACTTCCTTTCCTACTATTCTACTCTGCACAAGAGAAGTCCTTCCTCCAAAAGTCCTTTGTTTACAAAACACAGCATTGTATTCTGAGTCCAGAAAAGCACAAACACCTTTACCAAAAGAATAGTAAATAATGGCTATTTCCACTCTCATTCCCCTGGGCAGTGCTTCCACTGCTGACGTGTACCATGCTGAAGTCCAGCTCAGGTCACTGTGGCTTAGGCAAAGCTGTGTTGGTCACACATTTATGCCTACATCTGTTTTATGCATGCAGTAGTGCCTGAATACTAAAATAAAACTGTGAAGGCCTGCAGTGTTGTCACATGTATGCAGTTTTAAATTCAAGTTGAGGTTCCCTTACTGATGTGCTATCAGAGGCTGAGACATGGCAAAGAATTGGTTAATCCTGAAATATAAAATATGTGAAAAATCTGCACTATTTTGATTTTCAGCATATATGGTATTGCTGGGTTAGGTTTCCTGGATTTTATATGTAAAAGAAAATTCACTCATCACAATACTGTGAAATAAATGCTTTTATATGCCATACCAGAATCTGGTAATATTTGCCTGTACGGAGTTTCATAAGGTGGACCTCTGGAAAAAGTGGACTTAAGACTTCCAGTAGAAACTTCTACTTGTTTTCTCCTGGAAGAGAAAGATTTCCTTATGCTCTTGATTCTGTATATTCTGGTGCTTTCCTGTCAGCCTGAGTGCATCAGAACAAGTCAGTCTCCATTGATCAGGCTTCTGAAGATTAACGCTCAAACACTGAAACTTTCCCCATCCGCACTGCTAAATTGCTTCAGCAAAACATTTAAACACACACAATCAAATTGAAGTTTAAAACAAGTCACACAGAATTGAGTTTATATTTGTCTTAGTTTAAAATATGCTTGAAGACCATTATCTGTGTGCATCCCTTCAGGAAAGCTTTATTAGACACCAGAGGAAATTAATTATATCTAGACTGGATGTAGCCTAAATATGCACTAGGATTGCTGTTCATTAGTTTTTGTTTTTAAAGACTGGAATAGAAAATTAAGTGCAAATGAAATATTTAGCAAACTATGACCATAACTACATCAAGCTGATTATGCAATTAAATGGCCTTAATAATACTAAAAAGACTGTGCTCTGTAAATGTTAGACATATGCCAGTACACCAGTTTTACTTTCAGATGCTGAATAAGAAGCATGGAAGCTCATGGTTCCATTTCATTTTTTTCTTTGCTGCTTTTTGTTTGAAGTGAGATATATCAAAAAAAGAGAGGAGCTCCTCAATAAGCAGTATGATTTGTCCTTGATTTACACAAAGCCAACGTTGCTGTTTGAAACAGTCTCTCAAGCAGTTATTTTTAAATTTTAGCTTTAGCAACTCTAAAAACTTGTTTTAGCTTGGCATGGTAATGGGGATTATTATTTTTTTTCCCCCTCAATGAGAGGCAGTCTGAATATCAAATTCATATACTTTGGTCCTTCTTTAATTCATGGACAGGCTCTGTTAGTGTGTGGTTTAATGCCTACTTACAAAAACACATTTTACAATGTTATTAAAAACAAAGTAACTTATTAATATGGAACTCTTGTTTCATCTTCCCAAATTAGATTAAAAAGGTAAAAATGAAAAATGATCTGGTATTGTGTGCAGAGAGTAGAACTGATTAGAATTCTTTTTTAGTATTTTGAACTTTGGTTATGAACGTTTCCTGAAATTTCGTACTTCAATTACATATGGCTCATAGCCTTTACATGTAGTTACCATACGACAAATGTACATCAGATTCAATGCACTAATAGTAGATGAAAGGTGCACTGTTGAAGGAGTTGTTATTTTCACCAAGTATTCACATATGGTCACTGGAGTTCCCATGGAGCTATTCCACAGAGACACTTTGCCTGTTAGTGGATAAACAGATATTTTTCCTAGCAAAACTGATAAAAATCAAGGGTAGCTGCTTTATACTCTCTTATAGCACTTGCTCTTATAAAGCTCCTACAAGGCCTCTATAATGCCTGCAAGAGCTAAGAAGCCCACTTCATGATGCTGCCATAACACTGTATTTTTATTTGTCTCTTCATTTAACATCTCTAGTAAACAATGACAGCGAAGCTGCCGACTATCATCTAAATGCCATCTGGAACAATCGGTCTTTAACTGTGACTATTTAAAAATGAGGTGTTAAGCCATTAATGCTGGATAATACATGATCCCTGTCCTTTCTATTTTGGTTTGTTAATTCATTCATAGTGTGCTAGTCTGCTTACCCTCAGCAGCATTCAGTACTTCGAAGGAAGGGCTTTACTAGTTACTTTAATACATACTGTTCTGTGTACAATGGGCTATAAAGTGAAATAACACTGAAGCTGTATTTTTTTTCTTAGAGATAGACTCATTTCCATAAATATTTTTAAAACAGCAAATGCATGTTGTTCAGGGGTCAGAAGTCAGTTCCCTCTGCCTCTATGACTTTTATTCCATAATTTGAGTCTTTTTTTTTTTTTGAGGGAAAGTGGAAGGAAGTTCACTGCAGAAATGTGTGCTAAATGTCTAGTGACTATGGCACCTGAGCAGTCAGTTTTCATAACATCAGATGGGCCCAGGCTAGCGGCAAGATATGTGCATTTAAGTAACATTTGTAGGTCTTGATTTTCAGGGGCTTCAGAAGCACTTGAGAAAGAGATTTGAGCAGCTAAGGGAAAATAGAAGGCAATTATTGCTGCCATAGCTGTGTTCCCTCCCAGCCTCTTGCCCACCCCCAGCCACTTGCTGTAGGAGACATGGTGGAAAAGCTGTCCAGAAAGAGCCAGAACAGTATTCCAGCCCCTAATCCAAAATACAGCACCATATGGGCTGCTATGAAGAAGTTAACTCAGTCCTAAGGTGACTTACGTGTAATCTAAAGGCGTCCAGAGCCTGCTGCTACAAGTACGTAAGGACTGTATTTTATCTTTAAGTCTCTCAGATTTGGGGAGCAATATTGTCTTTTTAGGAGAGATGATAAACTGAACTCAGTTGATGAGTAGATTATTGAATATGACCTAATTATGATAGTGTGGATGGGAATTGTTTTCTGTCTGGTTGAGAAAGGCTCTGTGGGAAAGAGCTATGCAAGTTTGTGGTAACCATGGCAGGAGGGAATGAGGAGAAGTTAACTCTTGAGAGACTGCTCCAGGCACTGAGACAGGAGCTGTACTGCAGTCTGGATAGAAGAACTGAGATGTATTTGAAGTCATTGAAAAGATTCAGACAGCTAAGAGCAGCAGGCACAGCCTGCTGGGAGAGCCCTGCAAAGAGTGAGCTTATGTCTCTTAAAGGACATAGTGCCTGCAGTATTTGTCTTCAGTGGAGCAGAGTGTTTGGCAGTTAAAGCGCTCCTCATAGAAGTTACTGATTAACTCCTACCTCAGCAGCCTGGGAGGCCTGTGCTATTTGAACACAAGGCTGCATGGGGGCTGCTTGGGAGAGGTCTGATAAAGCTCTCACCTGCACAATTTCTCTTTTTGAATTGGATTTAGTTAAAGTCCTCATTCCCCATCTTCTAAAGGCCTTTGCACATTTCTTCATGTCCTCAGCACATCCTGACTTTTGAGTGTATGGGCTTTTTCTGTCTTCTAAGAGCCTTTGGGGACACTTCTTCCTGTCCTGCCTTCGCAGTATTTTGGGAAGACAGCTGGGTACTTAGGGAGTAATAAATCCTGGGATCCTTCATAGGTTGGAAAGGGCTTTGCGCTTCTCTCAAAACAAGCAAGCAAGCAAAAACAAAACAAAAATGCCCTAATCCTCTCTTCCAGGTTACAGAAAATGAACAGTGACTGGCTGGGGGCGAGGCACAGTGCTTGCCGTATCCTCAGATGGCCTGCTGCTTTCTCAGTGTTTCTCAAAGCTCTGCCTTCTTCCTCAGTCGAGAGAAGGGATCAGGGGCCACATCTGCATCTCCATATTCTAGAATTGATTCTGATAACTTCTTATATGGATTAAGAAAAAGTAAGGCTGGATGAACTGCTAAAAACTTTAACTTTAAAAGCATTCTTATTTTGACTTGCAACATTTCCTCTTTTTATAATGTTTTATTTTTTTTAATGTAGTATTCACAGAATGGAAAATACATTTTATTTCTTTAGCTATGAGGAACGCCTTGTTTCTTAAATGAGATTTGTTTTCTGTGGACTTTAGTGTACTGTAAGCCCTTTTCCCTGCTTTCTATCACACTGCAGAACAGGACAGCAGAGTTAAGGTTAGGAGGGAAAAATGTTAACCAGTCAAATGGCTGCTGAAAATCTTTAGTATTAGAATTGTCCAAATATTCTCACTTTGCTTATACTAATTGGAGTCTGTCTTACCTACAGGCACAAATTTACAGGGAACCTTTAGGCTTGCAGTCAATCTGGAAGTCACAGCAACCTTTACAGAACTTGCAGAATCAGTCTTGGATTGAAACCTGCCTGAGAGCGTGGCTGAGCATCACCTCAGGAACCCAGCTCACCTGACCCCTCCACAGCTCTCCTTCCCTGAACTTCACATTTGCTTTGAATAACTCACCATCATCAGCTTCTAGTTCTTTGCCAGATCTAAAGCCATGTGCAAGACCTGTCTCTCTTACATATTCACTGTCCTCCCCCAGACTTTAAATGCCAGTTCAAGATATGATGCCTAAGTATTACATTTACCTGATACACTTTTTTTTATTGTTTTGCTTTGATTTTTTTTTTTTTTTTCCCAAAGTGTGAAAATTTTTTTTTTCTGAATAGGCAAGTTGCTTCTGGTAATGCGTCAGAATGTAGTTGTCTCCTCTGCTGTCTAAAATGAGCTTATCCTATATTGGAAGTATTACAACCTCTTCTCTGGTAAAAGCACATTCTGTAAGAAGTTAAAAGCATTAGGACATTAAAGTAAAGGTGCCAAATAACCTAACTGTACTTTTTGCAGTTACGAATAATCTCCTCTTCTCTTTCCTAGTGCCTCTGACTAAAAAGGCTTATTTAGTGTGTGTACCTCAAACTGTAATATAGTGCTTCATTTCCCTCATAATTTCTGAAGCTGGGAGCTAAAATAATGTTTTTCTGGGCCTTAGCACATTGCTTGATCTTGCAAAGTCTATTTCATGGTCTGCTAGATTCTAATGGAGATTGTTGGTAATGAGATAACATTTATTTATATAAAAGTAAATTTACTGCCTACTGCCTAAAACTTACAAGCACTTGAAATAACAGGTTATTTTAAGTTTTAAATTCATTTCATTAGTATGTAAGAAAATATATGGAGGTCAAAATTTGAACTCCCCAAAAACAGCAATGCTATATATTCAGATGTCATAGTATCAAGACAGATAGACTCTGCAATTTTTAAATAGGTCTGTATATAAATGTTTCTGTCAGACATGCATTTATATTTGGAGCTTTTGCTTCCTAAGACATGAAAATCATTTGACAATAAATTTTAAAACAGATTCAGTAAAACCAGATCTTATGTGTGTCTGTTAATGTAATCGACCTTACAGCTTAACTCTAGGCAAACAAATGCAAAAATTCTATAGATGCGCTTGAAAGGCTTTGAGAATGACCTTGATATTAGTTGTGTTAATAAGTATTTCTAGCAAAGAATCTGCAGTAGGCTTTTAGCCTAGAGCCACATTGTAAATTATTGCTGCATTGCACATTACAGTTAATTGTTTAAGGGAAGTGGGGGAAAAATCATCATTCTGAATTCCCAAGTGAGATCTTCAGTACATCAGCGAAGGCCAAACTGAAAAGTGTAGTGTGATAAAATAGATGCTCCACAAACCAAAGAGTAAAAAAATTGTTTCCCCTAAGAGCTCATTGTGCTGTGTACACTGTCTGTGCCTTAACTTATGGGCTGTGTCCTTTCAGCATGCACACGGTTCTGCCTTTTCAAGTGATGGTGGGATGGATGCTTCGGCTCAAATATTTTGAGAGGGTTTAATTCAGGTGATGTGTCTGAGTGGTGAATGATTTCTAAAACCATATTTATCACTTGTGGTAATAAAAATCACATTAATTTTGCAAACATGAAACAAGTTATAAGCAACTAGACATTCAAAAATCTTTATATGAGCTTAGTATGCATCCACAATAGGGGAAAAAGAATACTGGGAGAGATCTCTCTCCTGTTCACAAGGTTAGTAATTGGATTATATATTGATTTTAAATTAAGTTCTTCATGTATGCCACAGAGTGCTACTGTAATGAGTTCAAAGGTTTAGTGAGTTCAAGTTTGAAATAGTGAAGCCATGGCCTAATTGTGCAGGAGATATCTAAGCTGTACAAATAATTATTTAGGGGATGGCACACTGGGTGTGCACAAACTACTTTTGAAGGGTCAGAGACGCTTAAAAATCTTCACTAGCTCTATTGTTTGTTTGTTTTTGATCTTCATATCCAGAACGCTGTAAACATTGGTGATTAAGTGCAGTGGCTTCAGGCAAAGGAGAATGCTGTACCTAACCTTCAGAACCCTTTCCAGGTTCATAGAATCATAGACTTACCTAAAATAATCACTTTTTCATGTTTTTGTTCTTTAAGAATCAAAGATCATAGGGCTTTCCGTTGCTATAAAGCTGTCAGTCCTTACCATACAGGAAGGTCTACTTTGAAATTTAGGTAGAGATAGATAGATAAAAAAGACAACAAGCTCAATACTTATTGATGAGCAAGATGGAGATGAGATTTTAAAGAAGGAGATTATAATTCATGTTCAAGTATTTCTATTAAATTCAGGTTTATGTTTTAGGAAAAGTTTTAAAATAGATGTTCAGGAAATAAGTAAGAGAAAAACCCCCCTTGATTTGTACAGATGCTACTGGAGGAGATATCTTGAGCTCTTCCCCTGCCCTTGTAGCGGTGAGAAGCCAACATAACAAGGAAGTTTCAAAAGAGAGGCTGAATCAGCAGATTCAACTGTTTACTCCTGCTAACTCAGCTCTATATTCCTGCTATCATCCTCATTTAGGAGCTGACAACTCTACAGTTGTTTGGTCAGCCACCATGCAGCGAAATTGAAAACTGAGCAAAAGTCGTGCTTATCCGACTCTGTATTTCTGATTAAGTTCCATGAACTGGTTCATTTTGCATCTGCATTCCAGTTCACTCTCTGTCACTGCAGAAAAAGATAGGTAGGGATGGGTGGGGGTGAAATGGGTTATAGATCCTGCCATCCTGGAGCCAGCCTAAGTGCACAGATGGTTGGTTAGAAGGTAAATTAGGTCTCTGCTGGCCAGTTTGTTTAATTATGTCTGTGATTGAGGAGATGCTACATATTTTAGGAGTGAACAGCAGTGTGTGCCTCTGTACCCAGCACCACTGTATGCCTGCCCTGGACTGGCAGGGTGGATCTTGAAACAAGTTGTTGGCACTCT
Organism: Lagopus leucura; assembly: GCF_019238085.1. Classification (NCBI taxonomy): domain Eukaryota; kingdom Metazoa; phylum Chordata; class Aves; order Galliformes; family Phasianidae; genus Lagopus; species Lagopus leucura. The sequence goes on along the minus strand of NW_024962274.1, from coordinate 4,906,478 downwards.
GCATCTTCTAGAATGGATTCTTCTATTGAGGCTAGGATTTTAGTGAGCATCAGGAAAAGCTAAAATAAATAACTAAAGCTTCAAAACAGCTAAGTATTTGCTAAATATTTTTCTTGAATGTGGGTTAATATCAGAGCAGACTTATTTTGTGTGATTGTCCGTTTAGTTCCGATCCTTTCATAAAATCAGAAGATATCTGTTCTCTAGGCACTTCAGTCAACTAACTTAAAGCATAAGAAATCTGGACAATAAGTACCATAATTAGCATAAAAAGAAAATTGCTACTCCCAAGTATCTAATTAAATTACTATGAAGAACCAATGATTAATAATCATACCATTGCATCAGTGGCATGATTGCCCTTCAGCACTTTTAAAACGCAAAACCAAAAGCCTCAAAGTGTGTCCTAGGGGTCAGACTGCCTTTTTCGAGTCAGCGAGACAAAAAACATAGAAAAAGTGCAAAATCATTTTCTTATTTATTCAGAATAGGGCCAACTTTAGGGCTAGCAAATTTCAACTGTCATACTGCATTTAGTAGCCACAGGCAGTCTCCTAGGTAGCAGATGTGATAGAGAATCAAATCAAGAATTACATGTTGGAAATCTGCAGGTAGCTCCTACGTGCTATGTAAATGTGTTAACCGTCACTTGCTCTTCTTCAGATTCTGCATAAATTCTGTCTGGGTTGCTGTCTTATCCTATTTCATTTTGGTGATGAATATATGCCCTGTCTTAAGATTTGTAGCAAGCCGACCAAAACTGCTATCTGAAGAAGAAAATGCAGGCAAGTTAATGTGTAATATGAAGAGTTACAGAAAACATGCATGAGAGACTAAGCATATGGGATCAGCAGTAGAGGAAAGAACATCATGCACACTAAGAGGTATAGCTGTACTGCTGACACAGAATCATTCATGCCATATCACCCAAGCTAGCACTATAACAGCAAAGACTGAGTCATGCTCCTGATTTTTGCAACAATAAATGGCATTTCAGATTTCAAGTTTATTTTCCATCATGACCATGATAGAAGCTTTAAGGGCACAAATCCATCTTTCCAATGTCAATAGACACTTACTTGTATGGGAACTGCTGAATCACAGCCTGAACCTCTGATTGATCACCTGAGATGAGCAATGATTAGCCCTGGGAGCACAGCTGAAGGCAATTCACCTGTGCTACCGAAGGGGATGGAGCTTGGCTTCACCTCTCCTAGACCCCATTTAAGAGCTGACTACCAGTGGGGAAGGATCTCTTTCTGGAGATCCCTCCTTTTGGAGTTTTCCAGCAAGCCCAGGACAAGGGTAAACCCTCTATCTATTCTTTCTGGTTTAATAACCTGCTTAGCCAAACTCTCCTGTATATTTCTTAATTATAACACCTGTATGTTGATTGATTATACAATGCTGGACCAATACAATTTTGTATACCTAAAGGTAGAGATTTCCCAGAGGTTAGCTGTGAGTTGCACTCCGCTCCAATATCAGTCAGTGCACCAAAGCGAATCAAGGGTACTATGTTGCTGTTAAATTATTGAATTTCCAACTTCAACTGAATAAATTACTCTTTTTTTCCACTAGAAGGTTGCTATCTATTATTAAATTAGTTCTGTATTCAAATTCTGCTTTGCAGAAACCCTGCTTGGCTGTAACAAGGAAACGGACCCTTGTGCAACCTATAAAACTTCTCTTAGTTTTACTGGATGGAAAATATTATAAAAATGTAAATGATTAATCATTTCTCAACATATACCTTGTGCTTTTTTTATTATAAGCAAGTGGCTTAAATATTTAGAGTACAGAATTAATAGGCCAAAGCATACTAAAATATTGTCACATACTTGACAATTCTAGAAACAAAGAAGTTGCTGCACTGTTTAAAATATTAAGTATATATTTTATAGCTGAAATTAGTGCTGTTCAAAGTAACCGATTTTCATATTTAATTGATAGGAGAATGTAAGAACTTTATCTGGCAGGTTATGCTTCAAGAACTACGTTGCTTTACTCTGACCATTACATCATTTACTGAAATACTGCATGATTCAAGATTCTTTTTAAAAAATGCAGTTTTTGTAATATTTAATCAATTTTGGTTGATGTCTGTTCTCAAAAGACCACGGAAGTGTTGAGAGTTATTATGGTAAAATATTAATAAGAATGCTTTCAATCTACTGTGCATAGGCAAGAACCTTTAGCTTGGGAGGAAGCTGTCAAAACCATGACGTAGTAAAAGTGGTAGCTAAACAAAAAAAGGAATGCTAAACAAAATTATATGCAAAACAAAACTGAAATGATGATTCCGTAAAGGTCTGTGTGTGCATGAAAGCCAAACTGAAAGTTATGGATGAGATTTAAAATAACAGATCTGGGATTGCTTTGTTGTGCTGAGGAGTTATTGTAAACTTTGCATTCGGTTCAGCCTTCCAGGGTACCACATGATGGAATTTAGGTGCTCTTACTGCGCTCAAAGCTGCAAGCTCACGTGGTTTGATTCCTCTTGGCAACATTGCCATGTCTTGTCAAATCCTAAAAGGGAGCAGCAGGTTTGGTGAAGGTGAAGTGTTAGATGTGGGAAACTTCAGTGGATCTTCATGGATACAGAGTTTTTTGTGAAGTGTAAAAGGAATGTAGAGTGATACCACGTCTTATGATTCATGTGACTGTGAAGAAATGAGCAAGAGAACAAGGTGCACAAAAATTTGAATGTGTATGTGTCAGATGACAAATGAGGAGCCCTCTACTGCTATTCAGATTCAGTGCTTGTCTGTAGTTCAGTAAAATATCTGGCACAAACATTGAAAAGCTTGATAAATTTGGAGTTTTTGGACCTTTTACTATTTTTGTACTATTAAAACTTTAGAGATTGTGTTAAATTCAGCTCCATTCCACTATCTCCACTGGCACCTTATATATGTTTTACGCTAATTCGCTGATTTGTCAACAAATTTTGAGGCCTCATTGCACTGTGTTAAATAATGACTACCATCGTGTGCTCTAAAGAATTCAAGATGACAAAGGTTTGGAAGGAGAAATAGAGATGAACGGCTTGGCCAATGTTGTTCAAGAGACTTCACTTTTGTCCAGGTACTCTGTAGCTTGTATGATTGGGATGTTTTAATTACCTAATAAATTCCAACTCTGTGCTCTGGAAAGAAGCTTTGGTCACTTTGGCAAAAAATGCTGAGTTTGTTTAAAACGCTGTGCAGTTTCTAATAAGATTTTAAGTTGACAAGTTACCTTTGTACCCTCTAGTTTATGCTGAGTGGGAAATATCTGGTCCTTTGTAGACAGAATAAAGTTCAAAATAAAGTCTAAAACAAACCGGAATTTCAGAATTTCTGTATTGGGTGACTTGAAAAATGCAACTATGTAATACATAGTTCAGATCCATAAAATTCTTCTTACAGGCAGTAATTAGTGGAGAACACTTTAAGTGCTTTGTACACAATGGATAGCAATTTCAGCTTTCAGTGTATATATTGTAATTTTATGAGAATAGTTTTGAACTAAAATTATGATGCTCTTATAAGCGAGTGCTGCCTCAAGTAACATGAGAAATGGCAGAATTAAATTGAAAATGTTTTGAAGCAAAAATCCCAATATAGTAACAGAAAAAGGCAGTTCAGAAAAGGCAAGAAAAGCAGTGTGCAAAGGTCACTGATATGTTTTGGTTTAAAAATAACTTGCCCTTTTTTGAGCACAAGGAGAAAGGAAGGCAATATAAAGGCATGTAATGTCACTGGTTTGACTTATGGCGTGGTCACAGACAACAGCATGAGTGCAACTTGTGCCTGTGGCAAACTGCAGCTTGTTTCAGGCAAGGCCTGGGCTGATGCTTCTGACAAAGTTTTGTGTAGTCACTGTCATGGGCTAGCTGCTGCAGCAGTGTTGGTAAAGCATGGGCCAATGGTTTGACTTCACCAGCTCTAATTATCGTGAGATCCTGAAAGAATGCTTTAAAGTGACTGAATCCTGAATATGGGGGTGTGACTAATGTCCAAGTAAGATCTCAGTTTAGCTTTGAAAATTGTCTAGCTGCAGCTCTCTGGGAAATGGCTGTGAACGTGCTTACTTTACATATTGAAATGATAAATAGAAAGAAAAATAAATAATTCATGTTAAGGCCGCTGTGAAATCCTGATGCTTATGACACACAGTAATTTCTAGAGGCATTGAATTTTGCTTCAGTACTAATATACTTGTTCTATAAAACTTAACACCTTGAAGAACTGGTTGTGTCCTAGTTGCCCTTGTCACATTTCCTTCCCTGTATAATTTAGCTATGCAGTCTAGCTTCTAATTTTCTTCTGTTTCAAATAGAAGTGTGAATGTCCTCTAAGGCATGACTGTATGGGACTCCCATACAGAAGAGATAAGAGACCTGGCTGCATCCACCTTATCTGGAGGAATAAGTTGTCTTGGCAAACGAACTAAGACTTCATGCAGTAAGATCTTGCAAAATAAAACACAGTAATTTGTTAGACCTCATATATGGGTACAGAAATGTGAGAGAAGTGTTCATGGAAGATGAAGTTCTGATACTGCTGCCTTTGGCTTCTACTAATTGCTACATTCTGTTATGTTCATCAGGATTTGCTAGAAGTGAGAGGTTGCTGGTTTTGATGGAAATAACCAGAAACCTGATGTGAAGGGTAAGAAGACTCTAACATGGAGTTGCTGTAATGACTAATGAGGTCAGAGTGAAGGCTGAATGACATTGATGTCTATATGATAAACAGTAGTGGGTCAAAATCTGAACAATACTATACCCCAGGAAATCACAGTTATGTTTAGGAGGGGGAAAAAAAAAGCCTGAAACTTGCCTGTCAAGTTGCATTTCTCTTATTTGTGTTTACTCTTTCACTGTTGTCTCTTGTTTGTTTGCTTTTGTTTTTTTTTTTTTACTGTATTTACTTTTGAGCCTTGACAAGATAGGCAGTATCATTATGTTGATGCATTACAGTAGAAGAAATATAGAAATTATTGTGTGAAAGTGGTTGACAGCACAACTTTTCTGATGTTCTAGGCCCTTAGCAAAAATTGTGGGTACCAGAAACTCCTTTCTAGCTCTTGCCAGCTCATAATTTCATCTATCAAATTTCCCTCTGGGCCACAGCACCAATATTCTGTAGCTGCCTTTTCTCTCAGTTCCTATGACTTCTCTTTCTCACTTGGGCTCTTTCATGAAAGAAAAATCAGCATGATTTTTCTGCCTGCAAGTGTCTTACTCCTGGATTGTCCTGTGCATCTCTCTTTGGTGACACATATCTGTCTTTTGGTTGTGGCAGACCCTGTTCTTTCAACAGCCTGGCTCTAAATAAAATTCTTAAAGCCTCGATAATATTATTTTGAAAAAAAAAACAATTGTTGATGTAAAAGAGGATAAAATGTTGGACTGCTGAATGAATCGTGCCCAGCTTAGTTTTAGGAAAAGATCTGTTCACAGTGGCATTCAAGCACACATTTCTGTGCTTTGCTGAAGTCAGAGTTGCAGAGAACTGCTTTTCAAATTACACTAAATTATATAAATCACTCACACATGGCTGTGGAGTATAAGTCAGCTTTTTGACATGCTAGCCTTCTAAAATAAACAAGACTAAACCCCAGAGGGAAGAACACCCACATTCCTTTCATTCTTTCTCCATATTTTAGGCAGAGAATTCTTCTGCAGCCTAGTCTTGGTGATTTGGAGAACAGAGAATTCATTCATGCTCACCTCATCAAAAAACTTTTGATATTTTGTACTTGTGGAGGAATGGCACAGGCCTACAGGCTAGAAGACCTGAACATGTCTCTTTTGCCTACTGTAGGTGAAAGAAATGTACTTTCACATCAGAGTTTTTCTTTAGGATGAATTTAGATTTCAAATCAAAATGACATTTTTGGAGATTTCTTTTTCTGAGCCGAGCACTTGAGGCTATCTCTGCTTGTCTGAGTAGTGAACCGTGAGGTGCGCCGGAATCTTAAATTCAAACCTAAGAGGTCTGCTGAAGTTTGGGATTAATCACATGCCTTCAACTGAATGTGTGCTTACTTGCTTAATGGTGTTGCTGATCAAGGATCATCCCATCCCTATACGTTATGCTAAAAGTGTCTACAAAATAGTTCTGTGACTGACTTTCCACAGTTAGCTGAAAGGAATACTTTAAAATCCTTATCAACATAATGAATCTCCTTCTCATATAGTGCAGACTTTTGTTAGGAAAATGTAATCATGTGTCTTTCCTTACTCAAGGCTGATGATTCTGCAAGCACAGACAAGATGAATGTGCGTCATTCTCTCTGGGATTCTGTGCATTCCTTGTTTCTCACAGCTCCCTCACTTTTAGGACGGACATACATTTAATCACAGCATTACTGTCAGTCATACTTAGTCATGCTTGGAGACATAACTTTGGCTAGTAACTAATTATGCTCTGATTTTGTTAATGAATTCTTCTTCAGGACATCTTAATGTATATTCTTCTGTAGTATCTTTCTGTACCTGTACACTAGTCACATATAAATAATTATCTTTACTAGGCTGTTATTTATGGCAAGTTTGAAAATAAGGTGGCTAAATTCTTTAAGGCCTGAGGTTAGGTTCCCTACCTTCCATGGGCTTCATGGCAAATTGTATCTGGTAGAACTGCTAAGCAGCTTATAACATCAATGGCTTCTATGCAGATCTGCACCTATTGTGTAAATATTTTTCTCTTCGTTTTTAGAAGAGCAACTGAAGGATAGCAGTGACTTAATTTGCAGTAGAGCACATGGACTTGAGTAGCATTTTTCTGATTGTCTCAAGCCACGAAGTCACACGTCAGTTTTGTTCAACTTTTATTTGGTGGAGGAATTAATTGTGCTGAATGGTGCATTGGTGCAGAAGGAGCACTAAAATATTTTTTGGTTTTTGTCCAGCATCTAGCCAGGAAACAAGCAGTCTGGCAGGAGTTGCTTTCTTCTATGTGCAGGCAGACTGCAGCCTTCATAGGAGAATGAATACTTTTTTATTCTTCTATGGAAATTTATCTCAAGTTTCCAACCTATGAATATAAACATTAGTTGAGAAAATGAAAGATTTTCTTATTGATAAGCTGTGAAATTAAATTCTCCTTTGATCTTTGCTGGAAATGATCATACACACAGCTTTCTGCATGTATGGAAAATTACTTGCATTAAACATGAAGAAAATAAAACAAAAGCTATGACCGTTTTCCTAGAGAATAATGGTGTCACGTTATGTTTTATCATTATAATTTATCTATGTATTGTGTAGAAAATAAATCCTTTTAAAGGCGTTTGTGAGGAATAATTAAATAGATGAAAAGTGCCATTACTAAAAGTAATCAACAGAGTCTTTTGTTGTGGTCAGATCCAAAACCTGTTAAGATGGTAAAATGGCTTATACTCATTTCAACTGGCTTTCATTGCTCTCCATGTAATCAAGAGTGTTCCACAGAAAGGCTGTTATTTTTCTCTACCATAGGATATGGCATGTAAACTATTGGAAATTAAAGCAAGAAACAAAGAAACCTGCAAACCAAGGCTTAATATCAGTCCTGACATAGAGCCAAACTGTAAATGGCATTTAGATGTTGAAAGACCAGGTAAGAAAACCAGTAAGCTTTTCAAAATCTCGCAGGTGTTTTCCTGTATGATAAAAAGCATTGCAAATCTATGTTTTGAAATCTGTCTGTACACTCAAAATCTGGCTCCTAGAAAAAATCCCATTTGCTTTTGAAAATCAAATGTGCATTATTTAGTTGTTAAGCCACTGAGCTGTCTTTGCAAATGCTACCTGGAAAAATAACTTCTATGATACCTTTTATATTATCAGTCACTGCAGTTTGCGGAGGCCATTCAAACTAGGACCACTGTCTCAAATGTGAGTGGTCAGCAATGATTGTGGGGTACATGGCAATAAAGTAATGTGATTTCTAAATCATCCAAAGCAGAAATTGTTTGTTCTATTTTGACAAATACAACTGTTATGCTGAATGAGTTATGTCGTAAGAAAAAGGGTAAACAAAATATTTTAAAAGGTTTTGGAATAAACAGAAAAAAAAAAAAAAAAAAAAGCAATTAAGATGTTAGTAACATAATAGAAAACTTCAGAACTGTTTCATGAAGCAGAATAAATTGCTTCTCTTCCATGTAATTTAGAATCAAAATACAGCTGGTAGAGAAAATACACTTACCAAATCAGTGCGACTGAGAAGCTATGTAAGTTCAAATTTTAACATGTCTTGGAAAACACCTTAAGAAAAATCTCTATCATCTTTAGGAAGTTAGCAAAATATACCATTTTTCCTGTGCATCTGAGGTGGCATTTGAAGTTTGTGCAAGTGCTTTGTTGTTTCAGAGCTGAAAATTTAGAACCTAGGAAGCTGGAATGTGTAATAAAATGCTGCCATTTATGGAAGATGTGTTAGTGTTATCAAATATCCCAAATGGCTCCTGGGTACAAAGTTTGGTTAAATAATGAGTCAGTGTAAAAGTAATCTTTAAAACTGTGGAATGAGGAAAAAGCTGTCAAATGCCCAAGATGAATGCAGTTCTCTTTTGGTAGTCTTTTTCAGACACAGGGTGGAATTTCTGTATACTGTCTTAATACCCATCATTTATAAGATGCAGTTCAATTATCTTAATCTCCTACTGTGAACCTATGCAACTAAAAGACCTTTGCTTCCTGTCAGTGCGTACAACTTACTGTAGTCACAGGAAACATTAAAGACTCTGCAGTGTTCAAATACTTTCTCCATCAAGAATGCCCTATTATTAGTAAGCAAAGATTGTGGTTGAGCTTTCTGAAACGACTTGATTCTCAAGGTAAATTGTTTTACAATGGAATCCTGTATTTTCCAAAAGTGGGCTTGCCTATGTGTACCTAACAAACCTGGCATAATGAATGCAGTGTAGTTTACAAAGATAGGTGCACATGTACAATGTTAGGCACACAGAAAAAGTATGAAATTTTATATACTTTCATTCTATTTTACTGATGCACCTGAAAGCACAATCATTTGCTGCAAAAACTGATCAGTGAAGCCAATAGAGGCTCTTTTGCCACTATCTCTTGCCTCAAATGAATTTTACAATCTTAAGAGGATTTTTAAAAACTTTTAAGATCTTTGTAAGCTTAAAAATAAGCAAGTGTTAGGAAGAATACCATAACCCCAGCTACCCACAATTGGCAGCCTGTAAACTCCAAAATCTAGTTAAAAGGGTTGAATTCTGTAGAGAGGCTTGTCGTTACCTGTTAGCCTTTATCAGCTGTAACTGCATAAACACAGCATACTTACTGGAAAAGTGAATGCAAATTACCTTTGCTATGGAAGACTAATCATTATTCCTTAGAGGAAAGAAAAATAATTACTTGTGTGCTAACTTCTGTTATCTTTTTTTCTTTCCTTCCAGGTTGGGAAAATGGGAGAAGACCACACTGAGTAAACTTGGAACTAAATCTGTAGTGACTATTAGCTGTAAACAAGCAACTGGCTCCAGTCCCGTGCTGTCAGAAGTCTGTAGTATGTTTTACCTTAGTCAGCATAACACAGCTGCCTGGTCAAGTTCATTAAAAAGATATCTAAAGCCTAATGTAAATGTTCTGCATCTCACACACACAGTCTTAAAGAATACTAAAGGATCCTGCTGAAATCTTGGGTGTTTATTCTTAAAAACTGAATGGATGTTGATTGCAGGATGCTCTGTGATGAACAGGAAATGGCTTGGATTAAGAACTGGCTAAAAATTACAATTGATGTGTGAGGAAAAATAACTAGTTAAGTTTTTAGTAACACCAATGGAAACACCATGCAGCATTCCAGAGAACTTTGGAAGCTGCCAGAGCTTCAAGATCCAAAATACCAGTACCTTCTGCGGGCCTTTCCACTTGAAAGATGGCAAAGTGGTGAAACTTGACCACAGTTTTAGAACAAATCTGTGAGGTCTTACTACCTCACAGAATTTCAGCACCAAATCTGCAATTCAAATGTTTAATTAAGTTTGAAAGCTATCTGATTTTCATCATTCACCAAGCAACAGAAATAAAATGCATTCTTATCATTTCTTTATCAGTTATCCATGAGAAAAGTGGGAAGTGCCATCCCTACAGCAAATTACCTTGCAGATGTGCTTGTAATTAAAGCATAGTAACCTCCTCTGTTTCTTTTTCAGCTCAGGATGGAGGATGTAGCCTCTCTAATGTGCCTCTTTCCTAACTAGAGCACAAGAACAAGCATAATTGTTATGTTTAGCAGTGGCTGACAGTATTGATGCTTGTGGCTGCACTGCAGTTATCTTTAGAACTTGTAGCAGAAATGACCTACCTAATTTCCCAGACATCCTTTCCTTAAGGGCTGGGTAGATCTGGATGTCTCTGTCTGAAAAATCATGTGTATTATCTAATTCTGCAGGTAGCTGAAGGGAGTAAATTTATACCTCCCAGTCTGCTGTCCTCTATATAGACTGGACTATGCTGACTGGAACTACTGAAAGCTACAACGTGATGCAGTTATTGCTCAGCTTTATAACTTTACAAAATGCTTTAGAACAGCAAGTGAAATATCTAGTTAATATTTTAGAGAAAATGCTTACCTCAAATATAGTGTACTTAGAGAATTAACTAACTCTGATTTCATTGAAAAAAAAAAAAAAAAAGCCCTCTCTAAAATCTTTAATAACCTCAACCTTTGAGGACTTCAGTTTTACTCTATCAAAATGCTGACTGAGCCTTTCCTCAGAAGCTTTTCCTCAAAAGCAAGAGCACAACTTGCTTTGATCAGAGACGTCATCCTAATTATTTTATGCTTCTAGCAAAGCCTGCATTGCCTTGATAACTGCAATTGGCAAATTTTACCCTTCTTTCCCCCATCGTACTACAGAAAATATTCTCTTTACACATATAATTCATGAGCTATGATAAATGATCTCCTACACTTCATGGTCTTGCCTCTGGGTAGGAGACTAAGGTTTACAGTATACTGATGGAAAGTACTTCATTGCTACATGTTCTGGAAGAAAGCAGAGGAAAGAAAAAATAGTGTTCCCTATGTGTTGTGTACCCAGGTCAACCACCTCAGATTTCTGAAAATTGCAAATGAGATGTCTATGGTAACTGTAAGTCATGGCCTGATCCACTGATTGAGCACCTGGGGAAGGACCCGGTCAGCCCTGGGAGCACAGCTGAAGGCAGTTCAACTGTGTGAGTGGAAGGGGTGGAGCCTGGCTGCACCTCTCAGACCCCATTTAAGGGCTGACTGCCTCTAGAAAAGAATCTCTAGTTAGAGATTCCTCCCTTGTGGAGTCTTTTCTGTGAGCCTCAGAGACAGGTGAGTGCCTTTCTTTTCCTTTGTAACACTGTTCCATCTGCGCTAGTCCCTTTGGTGTTTACTTCTGTGTTGCCCTTCTGTCATGCTAATCTTTCCAATTGTAACAATATCATATTTTTATTTTATACCTAACAGCTACCCTCAAATCTAGCAGGTCATGCTCTGTAATAGGCAATTTATTACACATAGAAAAGAAGAGAGTGAAGCCTGTTATCTGAAAGGAGAACAAAATATTATACAGTTTAATGTTCCGTTGCAGGACAAAATGTCTGGCAATAGCTTCCTGCTTTTAGAATCCTCACAAAAGTCCTCAGATGCACCATTTTTTGTGACTGGGGCTAAAAGAGAAGTTGCGTAACACACACCTGATATACTTATTCCTTCCTTAACTACAAGTCTTCTGTAGATGAGACAGCCCTATGTAATGCTTTAGAGAAACTGAATTGAATCCAAATCCTGCCAACTGTACTAAAGGAGAAAGGATGCAAAGTACCACAAATCTTCACATAAATAATGGGAGTTGAATCATTTGCATGTATGTACTGGAAGAAGCGTTTGTCTTGTGTGTCATCTATTCTGATGAGAATTGCCTGGATTTCCATAGGGGACCTTGTAATTTCCTTTTCTGCCCTGCATGTTACACTGTTGCCACTACCGGGTCTTTCTAGCTTTCTCTTTCCCAGTTCCTCTCACCACTTTTCATTACCTAAATTTTTGCGCGTCATGGGAAGCAATGGACAAAAATTCACTGTGTGCTCTCAACTTGAGTTGCAGTTAAAGCATAGGAGTTTGGTGTCTCTGAGTGCTTTCAGGAATTGAATTCTTTTAAAAGTTATGCACCATCTACAAATGATATTTGTTGTGTTGTAGTCTCTAATTTCATTTAGTGTATTCACCTAAAGTACATCTTGCTGAGAAAAAGTTACTTTTTATCCAAAATAGGCTCAGCAGCTTTTCAGACTACCTAAAGAGGCAGCAGCCTGAGATGTCTTTTCAGTTAAACTTAAGTGATGGGTACCTAAGAAGTAATGACTACTTCAAACACAGTTATCATTCAGGGACTGGTTTATCCCTTGAAGTTTCCTTCAGGAGAAGCAGTTGTAACTTGTGCTTGCAGAATCAGCCTGCTGGAGAAGGGGTTAACACCTTTGTGATTGTGGCAGTTGTGTAACTGATTTCTGCCAGAGATTGTTGGGGAGAGGAGGTTCAGGTTCTGTACTGGCTCTGCTTCTGTTCAGTTGGGTAGCACTAATGAAGGAGGTACGGTGTAGTTTCAGGTAAGACTTAGGCTGAGAAAGATTTTGCCTTTTGCTGTTGTGTGAAATGCTTTGTATGTGGAGATTCAATGTTTTGTGGTAAATTCTCTTGATAGTTATCAGCTGACATAAAGCACAGTATGTTGGCCTGGGGCTTCTCAGGTGGTGTCTGTAGGACTTTTTTTTCTACTCACCAGAGGCTCACCGGTGGGTTCGGCAAGTCCTTTTGTCACTGCCTTCTCTCCTTCGTTTTAACTCTCTGAGCAATTCTGACGGTGGCTTACAGACGTCGTCTAAAGCTTAGCAGAAATAGCTGATGAGGTTATCACAGAGACTGTTTTCTGGGCTGGGTCAAGTTATAGCTTTTGCTGGCCTTGACACGAGAGAAGTGTTGAGGGTGCTTTTGTGCACTGAGTTTTCTTGGTTTGCCTATGGAGAGGGTAAACTAGAGTTTAACCCTAGAGTTAAGGGGGATCTTATTAATAAAGTCTACTAAGGTCTTTTTGAAAAGTATGCTGTGTACCTCAGTGTACTTCTATTGGATCCAAATCAATCATTTTTACTATAGACTGTAATCTGTTTTAAATACAGCAAGCACCTACACAGCTTATGAAGAGGCAAACTGACTTCTGCCAGCATGCTTCAACTGTATATTAGTGAGATTGCTCTGGGGGGGGGGAAGCTAGCTCAGCAAAGAGGAAAAATGATGTTTTGTCAATTCTGAACTGGATATGTCTATCCTTATTACACATATAAGGTCGCATGAGAAATAAATTTTGAGCAAGTACAATGTACGATGGCAGAAAGCCAGTCAATCATTTCTAATCATCATATTATGTTTGACAATATCTTTAGAAGCATTTTTTATGATGAGAGTGAAAGGAAACTTTCTACCACAGTATCTACTAGCTGCTGTGCTTTTAGAGGTCTTCTAAGGATATTATGATACTGGGTTTGAAAGATAAGCATCTGGTGTTTTTGTTTGTTTTGCTTATTGTTGGGTTTTGCTGCTGTTGTTTGTTTTAAATGGAAGAAATAAATTTGATCAGTGTGGTACTTTGAGAGTGTTTTGGGAAGCAAGTTTGTTAGAAGAACACTTGTTAAGCTTCACAGAAGCAGAAAATCAATTTGTTTGCCTACCTTAAGGGTGGCTGTTGTTATTTGTGATGTGTATGCTTAATTGCCCATGTCACTCCATCATTTCTGTTGCCACTTTGGTTAAAGATACTATCTTCTTTATTTAAGTTTAGTTTATTTGCCCAAAAGATTTCAAAGTCAATTACTACTTAAAATACATACTAAATGCGGTTCTGCTTTATGTTGTATAGGATTGATCCTATGTTGTCTGCTGGACCCTTTAGTGGAGTATTTTATGGACTCCATAGAGGAAATCAAAGTCAATAAATCCAATGGTCATGTGTCTCTTTTGCCTTTTCTCTCTTGTTCTCTCATCAGCTACTTGCTTGCAGTGAGCTTCCCCTCCAGAATATTCTCATTAATATATCCAAGTCTCGTTTTCTTTCTTCAAAATCAGTCTGAAAACCTATCTGCACTGCAAACATCATGAGTCACAATAGCGATTTAAACTTTTCTAAAATTATTCCTTAGGTTTCTGATCCTTTGTGTATGGACCTGTATGTTATTTTACCTTTGTTAAAGTGCTGTAAGAAATTTTATCACATAGTGCAAAAAAGCAGTTTCTACTCCTACTGAAGTGGGGCTGCCTCAAAGGATACAGTTCAACAATACTGAAAAACTTGTAGATGAGATCAGTATTAAACTGGGGTAGAGGATTAAGTAGGTACAGTAATATTTTTAAAGCTTGCATATGATTAGAAAATGGTGAACGTCTCTTATTAGGTTATGTATTGTATGTGTGTATATTGCTGTTCTTAATGGCATTGCCAAAGTCAGGGTCTCATTCAGATCTTGAAAAGGATTGATCTTAGGTGTTTGACTTCTTGTGGGTGTGAGGAAAGATGTTTCACTTATCAACTGTTGATATTTGATTTACAGAAGTGAAATGTGGGGTGAATTGCTGAACTAGAGGCTGTGTGATTGTGAATGAGTCTTCTAGTAGCAGTTTCCCATTTTCTTTTTCCTTTTCAAGATCTGATCTGGGCTAGTTACTTTTTTGTGCATAATGCTGGGACCTTGCGTGTTGCCTGTTTGGATGTAGGCATTGTAGATCTACTTAAAAGCTGAACTGTGAAAAAAATAGTCTGTATGAAGGGCATTTCTTCACTGATATTGCAAGGACTGTGTAACCTTACTGTGCTATTCTACAGAACTGAGCGGAGTCAAATCACAATGCTGCACAGAGTTTTTAATATGAAAGGAGAAAAAACTGTGACACTTATAGGAATATTATTGCTGTTTAAAAACAAAACAACCTACTTTCTACCTTGCTTTTGTCTGCTGATCTTACTATGCATTTTCCTATTAATCCACCTTCCCTTCAAGAGTGTACTTAATGAAGCTTAAAGAACTCTCATGGGGAAGTTGATGTTTTGTTTCAGGCTTGAGGTTTATTTTTGTACCATATAACACATTTCTGATTTATTTCAGGTAAGCACAAAATTGGAGCAGGAAAAGAGAAAATGCCCCTGCTGTACAGTTAAAAAACAAAACAAACAAAAAAAAAAAAACAAAAAAAACCAACCACACAAGGAATAAGCAAAATAAATATGTATTTAAATACTCTGGTGATTAACCCTCTTCATAACCTGTGACAGCTTAATCTCACAAGCCACTTGTGCAGTGTCTCCACTAGTTTCTGTATTGGCAAATTTACCCTGAAGGTTCATTGCTTTTTAAGATTTGAAGTAAAAGTTGAGTCAGCAGCTACATAGCTTGAAAGGCAGAGTGATGAATTTAGTGTACTTTAAAGGGCACTGACAGTCTGTTGAAGAAATGGTGTTCTTAGATTTACCTATTCATCCCAATCAGCCATTTTGGCCTTGTTGTTAACTCTGTCCTACCTCTTGGCTGTTGGGGATTTGAGTCAGCTCTGCTTTTGTGCTGCTTTTTTTGTGTGCTGCTCATGAGACTGCACATCACTGAGGGTTACTCTTTGGCAATGTACCAATTTAAAAATATGGTAGATAACTAAGCATATTCTGGAGGTGATAACTTCTCTAGTACCAATTTTGTTTTTCCAGAATTTGATAACTTAGTGGCTGAAAAAGGAATATTTTAAGAAATCCTTGATTAATAAATGTCTGTGTGGTTCATGGATCCACTTGGTTGCAGGTCACCTCAAGGAGCCATTACTTCTAACACAGGCTGGCTAACCATTTACACGCAGTTTTTTCTGTCTCAAGCCTCTAGAGGAAATAACTTGTTTTCTCCAAACTGTTTGTATGACTCTATTGACTAATGTTTGCTAGCAGACTGCTTCTAAAAAAAAGTCATAGGTCTGCTTTTTCCCTCTGTTTGTTAGGATCTTTTCAAACGCTTCCTATTCACTTACCTTTGTTTCTGATGCGGCTACTGCATGTTCCTCCTCTGGCTCCTGCTGAGTGAGGCCCCTCACTGTAGTTGTTCAGTGTTCTTCTTCCCATAGAAAAGTCCACTTGTGAGCACACAGTTGCATTGTATGAAAGCACAGAAAACAACTGAAATGGATGGCCTAACGCAGTTATTGACAAAGATCAGAGGATTGCTGAGTGGCTTCTCTGCAGCATGGTTAGGCCCAGCAGTACTGGCCTTTGTCTCAGTGCCCCTGCCTGGTCAGAGGATCATGAAACTGCTTTCAGGAGAACATGGCTCCCCACCTCATGGCTGCTGGCCCTGAGCTAGGGCTGGAGGTAAGAAAAGACACGGTCCTGTCTTGCAGCAGTGAAGATTATCCTGAGGTGGGTGCTGAGGGAAGCAGCAAAGGGCAAGGTGGCCTGGGGGAGGGAACGGTCTGAAGAATGGCCCAGCTGGCCAGGAAATGGCAAGGTGGCCTGGGGGAAAGTGGGAAGGAATAGTTTGAGGAAGGGACTCCGGCAGCGTTCAGCACGTGTTTTATGTGCTCTTGTGTTGACTAGAGTGCTTGACCTGGGAACAGGGATTGTGCAGTACCTTCCCCTGCTGTTGCTCAATATGGCGACTTGCTGTGGAGACTGCATACCACTTGCCTCAGTTATCAGTATGTGCCATGCCTCATCCTGTCTGCATGCAGTCTGGCAGCCTGGATCCTTGGGAATGGGTGCTGTGAGCAGGTGCAAGGATGAGGATGGTCCTCTTGAGGAGATTCCTCCCTGTCAGCACTGTGACGGCTGTGGGCTACCATGAGTGGTCAGAAGCCCAGCTGAAGAGGGCAACAGGCTGCAGCTTGTTGGGAATGCTGGCAGGAGGAGGCTGGTGGTGTGTGTGTGAGGCTGACTTGGTGCCTTTTGGAGAAGGCCTTGAGGTAATTCATTTTATTTTCTCTAAATAAAAGATGATGATGTGTGGAACGCACCCATTTTGTGGGGGGAAGTGGCGCCAAAATTTTTACCTCATGACTCCTGCGCCTGCCACCTGCAGGTATGCCTGAGGCTTCACTTTTTATTTC